>NW_027491654.1:600000-862062 GCF_021521415.1 Bidens hawaiensis
GAGCATGACGAGTTCTACTTCGTTTTTCCTTGATGGGCTCTTCATGTTCTGTTTCTGTTTGTGTCAAGGGTTCGGTCACATCGGCGTGCCCGATATTTTCATTTTGGGCCGTGGGTTCTTCCACTTGGTCCGGCTCTTCGTTTTGTGGCAAATTGCCACTATTTTCATGGCAACATCGCCTTCATGCATATTCTCGTTCACCACATTGCTTGGGCTATTGGGTTCTTACTTGTTTTTTTCATGTATTGTAAGGCCCTGGTCCCGGTGCCCTACTTTGGTGTTTGGTTTACTCATAAACCCTGTTCTACAAATCAGAGTTAATTAAACACTTTCGCTGAATATATAACATCAAGCATTTGTTACAAAACATTCAAATCTTGTTTTTAAAACATTACATAAACATCGTATCAAAACATCATTTCTCCATATTTTAGATGCCATCCATTCAATCCATGCCATGTGTCATCCTCATTCTAACTCTTTTAACCTGTTTACCTGCGTGCATACTAAAAGTCAGCTACGTTGAGTGAGTTCTAGTTAATCAAGCAACATACAATGCATTCACATACGTATCCGAAGATACATATTCATGCTTATCGGTTACCTTCTTTCATACATACATACATACATTCATTTACCTCAATCAACCAAGAGTACGTTCATAGTCCGTCGTCTATACCTGTACTCAAGGTCATGAACATGTAAAAGGTCCGCAGTCCTTCCTATGTTCACCATTCATGGTATGTACAAGGTCCACAGTCCTTCCCTATACCATCCTACATTAACAACACGCACAAAGTCCGCAATCCTTCCCTATGTTGCCACCTATTTCATAGCACGTATGAGGTTCGCAATCCTCCCCTATGCTATTACATTTACAGCACGTATAAGGTCCGCAGTCCTTTCCTATGCTGACTACTACCTATAATACGCATAAGGCCCACAGTCCTTAACTACGTTGACGTCTATCATCTATAACATGTATAAGGCCCACAATCCTTATCTACATTTACATCTATCATTTATAACACGTATAAGGCCCACAGTTCTTATCTACGTTGACATCTATCATTTATAACACGTATAAGGCCTAAAGTCCTTAACTACACCATCTTATGCCACGTCTATGTCCAACATAAGTTAGAGGGATTTGCCATCCTAACTTACTATGTCAGGCGTAGAGTCTGCATGGCATACGTACACCTTCTTACACGTACCACATATCCAACAATCATATATAATATACCAAGTAGTTTACATCGCAACACATGGACACGCTAGATGTCCTTCACATTAAACTTCTAACGATTACCTTCCCTGACGACACATGTCCAACAAGCAGTAATTGTCACACCCGGCCCTAAACGGCGGAAACAGCCGGGCGCACGCGAGTGGGGATTGATAGTCAAGCACGGGTCATTGCAAACATTTAAGAAAAATAAAATTTCCATTGCGCATGAAATGTCTAGTACAAAATACATTACATTGTTTAGAATTACATAAAAAACATCCAAGTATGAAAATCATTGAAGATTTCCGCGCCATATCCCCTTACGTGGCGGGAACAACCGCGCGCGTCGAAGGGATAGAACCAAAATCTTCCAAAAAGCTAATTTTAGATGTTCTGCGTGAGGTGCTCTATGTGTGACTCCATGCGCTACCTAGTTGTCTCCTGAAAGACACGTAAAAACATTTGAATCAGTATAAACTGAGTGAGTTCACAAGTTTTAGTAACTTGATAAATCGTATTGCATCATAATCTTGATACAACCATACTAAAACATATTTCTGATAACATCATAAAACACATGCTTTGTGAATTCGTATTGAAACATAGTTCTGATAACATATTTCTGATAAAACCGTTCCGCGGGTTACGCGCGAACATTTCTGGAAAACGTGCTCGTCTATGCAAAGTGGCGCTGCAACTACGAGCAAAATAGAGTAATACCGTCCCGCGGGTTACGCGCGGACATCTCTGAAAACCGTGCTCGTCTATGCAAAGTGGCGCTGCCACTACGAGCGAAATAATAATACCGTCCCGCGGGTTACGCGCGGACGTTGTGCCGGAAAAACAAGGCGCTCGTCCATGCAAAGAGGTGCGACCCCTACTAGCGGGCTCAATCCCATAGTACTGCCCCATGACCATACTAGGCACTCGTCCATGCAAAGAGGTGCGACCCCTACGAGTGGGTTGATCAAACCAGCAGTCCCTACCCTTAGAGTTCCAATGGTAAAGTGATCACTTACTCGTATCTTGCGCACTCACATTGAAAACCATAGATAACCGTTTGCATTGCTCGAAAATGTTCCATAAAGAAACATAATTTAAACACATCATCGCTTGCATTACTTGTAAGAGTACCATGATAAAACATAATTTAAGTACGTGTCCCTCGCCCCGAAAACAGTTTAAAACAGTGAAAATAGTGAAAATAGGGGCTGTGCGACTCACCTGTGGTTCTTGTTAAGAGACTAATCGAGATTCGGGTTTCTTGGTGTTAGGCTCGAAATTGAAAGTCTAGAATATGATTAAATAACAAGAAATACATGTATTATGATCAAGAAATCGGAGAATATAAGTGTTGGAAAGTAGATCTCAAGGTTATAATCTCGGCTTACCTAGTACAGGAACGGAAATGAAACGGATGCTGATTTGCAGTTTTAAGAGTTTGTAGTGTGTTTGGGTGATAATTTAGGTTACATATTTATAGGCAAACTCAAGGGAACACAATCCCTTGCTTTAGGGGGTTGAAATCCTTTCATATCTAGGTGTAATGATGATAAAGTATGGAAATTATTATTATAAATTTAAAAGAATGGAGGTGATTGGTCCTAGGGAGTGGTTAGAAAGATTCAGATTGATTTTGACAGGACATGCAGGACTGTGGTTGGTGGGAGTAGGTACGGCTGACAGCTGACATTTCGTGTTACAGTATACTTTTCCTGGTACTGTTGTCAGTGTGCAGTCAAAAGGTAAAAATCTCTGAAACACGTAACTGGTTCCTTCTGGGCTGGGGAAATCCCCATACATTTGAGAAATAGACTAAGTGTTTTGTGCGTGTAGCCTTGCGCGTATAGCCTTCTGCGTGTAGGCTATTTCTTTGCTGCGGGTAGGTGTGTAACCTTCTCGCAGTCAGGGACGTTGAGTTTCATTTGTAGATTCTCCATGAGGCCTTGGTATTTCAACATAGTGATCAGTTATGTTGAAGTCAATTCCATCCTAGAGCTTCAGACAAACTAGCTCTCAATGTTCCCGCCATGCGGGGAGGTTAGCTCCCTTTCCGCACGCGCATAAATGATTTGGGATGCACCCGCCTTAGCATCAAGCGGGGTGGTCAACCCATTAGACACTATGAAATTAAGTTATGAAAACATAAAGCCAAAACATTCGCTCATGGCGCATATAACATATGCCCGCGCTGATTCTAACATGGCGCGCTCGCGCAGGGCGCATACAACATATGCACGCGCTGATTCTAACATGGCGCGCTCGCGCAGGGCGCATACAACATATGCACGCGCTGATTCTAACATGGCGCGCTCGCGCAGGGCGCATACAACATAATTACCTAATAATTAGGTTGATTACTTGTTTTATGGGATTGGGAAATTACCGGGTGTCACATTCTCCCCCTTTTAGAAGAATTTCGTCCCGAAATTTAGGAGGCGTTGCTGGCGGGAGCTATGCTTTGAAAGAGGTGTGGGTATTTCTTGCGCATTTGGTCTTCTCTTTCCCAAGTGAATTCAGGCCCACGCCTCGAGTTCCATTGAACCTTTACTAACTTGATTCGACTTCTTCGCAACTTTTGTTCTTTCCAATCGGTTACTGCTATAGGCTCTTCTACGAAGTGTAGTTGTTTGTCGATATGAATCTCGTCCAATGGTAGAATTAACGTTTCATCAGATAAGCACTTCTTGAGGTTGGATACATGAAACGTGTCATGAACTCCACTAAGTTCGGCGGGTAAATGGAGTTTATAAGCAACTGGACCGATCCTCTCCAGGATCTCAAATGGTCCGATGTAACGTGGATTCAACTTCCCGCGCTTGCCGAAACGGGGGACTCCTTTCCATGGAGAGACTTTCAAAAGCACTTTATCCCCTACTTGAAATTCCAATGGTTTTCTTCTCACATCAGCATAGCTTTTCTGTCTGTCGCGCGCTGCCTTAAGGCGATCCCGTATCTGAAAAATCTTATCCGTCGTTTCTTGGATCAATTCTGGACCAGTCAATTGTTTGTCACCCACTTCAGCCCAGCACAGTGGGGATCTACACTTGCGCCCATATAAGGCTTCAAACGGCGCAGCCTTGAGGCTTGTGTGATAACTGTTATTGTATGAAAATTCAACCAATGGGAGATGAGTATCCCAGCTACCTCCGAAATCGATTGCGCACGCGCGCAACATATCTTCTAATGTCTGAATTGTTCGCTCGCTTTGTCCATCCGTTTGGGGATGATAAGCCGTACTCATGTCAAGACGAGTACCTAAAGCCCCTTGTAACGATCTCCAAAATCTTGAGGTGAACCGACTATCTCTATCAGAAATGATGGACACCGGGACTCCATGTTTTGAAACTACTTCTCGAATATACAATCGGGCTAACTTTTCCATCTTATCGGTTTCCTTGATCGGCAGGAAGTGTGCTGACTTAGTTAGCCGGTCAACTATAACCCAAATCGTGTTGTAACCCCCAGGTGTCCTTGGCAGTTTGGTAATGAAGTCCATAGAGATTTGTTCCCACTTCCACATGGGAATTTCTGGCTGTTGAAGCAACCCCGACGGTTTCTGGTATTCAGCCTTCACCTTCGAACACGTCAGGCACTTACTGACATACGTCGCGATGTTGCCCTTAAGGTTGGGCCACCAATACAGCGCTTTAACATCTTGGTACATCTTGTCTGCGCCAGGATGTACAGAATACCGCGTTTTGTGAGCTTCGTTTAACACTTGCTCGCGCAATCCTCCCTTGATGGGGACCCATATGCGGTTAGCAAAATATCGAGTGTCGTTCTCTTTGCGCTCCAAATCCTTAACCATACCCCCAAGGGATTCGTTCTTGACAAACTCTGGTTTAAAGGCTTCTTGTTGGGCTTCTCGGATGCGGGTAGTGAGGTCTGCGCGAATGGTCAATCTTAGAGCCTTAACTCGTAGCGTCCTTGCGCGCTCTTTCCTACTTAGAGCGTCTGCTACCACATTCGCCTTTCCAGGATGATACTTTATTTCACAATCATAATCATTCAATAACTCAACCCATCTTCGTTGCCTCATGTTTAAATCCTTCTGATCAAATATGTGTTGGAGGCTCTTGTGATCCGTAAAAATCAAACACTTAGTACCATAAAGATAATGGCGCCAAATCTTTAGCGCGAAAACAACTGCTCCAAGTTCCAGATCGTGCGTGGTATAGTTCCTTTCATTGACCTTGAGCTGACGAGAGGCGTACGCTATGACTTTGTTTCTCTGCATAAGAACACATCCGAGTCCTTGATGTGAAGCGTCGCAGTAGACGACGATATCATCCGTCCCCTCGGGCAGAGACAAAATTGGCGCACTACATAAATTTTGCTTTAACATTTGAAACGCTGCTTCCTGGTTTTCGCCCCAATCAAACTTCTTATCTTTCTGGGTTAGCGCAGTCAGAGGTAGAGCTATCTTGGAGAAGTTCTCAATGAAACGTCGATAGTAGCCAGCTAGTCCTAGGAATTGCCTCACCTCAGTTGGGGTTTTTGGTGCCTCCCAATTTTCGATGGCTTTGACCTTGGAAGGATCGACGTGTATTCCTTTCTCATTTACAACGTGACCGAGAAAGTGAACCTCTCTAAGCCAAAACTCACACTTGGAAAACTTCGCATACAACTTTTCTTTCCTCAACAATTCCAAAATCAATCTCAGGTGTTGCTCATGCTCAGCTTCGGTTCGGGAGTAAATCAGAATATCATCTATAAACACAATCACAAACTTATCCAAGTATGGTTTGCACACACGTTTCATTAGATCCATGAATACAGCCGGCGCATTAGTTAGCCCGAAAGGCATCACTAAGAACTCATAATTGCCGTATCTAGTTCGGAAGGCTGTCTTCGGCGCATCTTCCTCATGGACCCTAAGTTGGTGGTATCCTGACCGTAGATCTATCTTCGAATAATAACTGGATCCCTGCAATTGGTCAAATAAGTCGTCAATCCTCGGTAAGGGGTACCGATTCTTGACTGTCAGCTTGTTCAGCTCCCTGTAGTCAATACACATTCTGAATGAACCATCCTTCTTCTTTACAAACAGTACTGGAGCTCCCCAAGGTGAAAAGCTTGGGCGTATGAAACCCTTATCCAATAGTTCCTGCAACTGATTGGATAGCTCTTGCATCTCAGATGGAGCTAATCGATAAGGCGCTCGAGCCACTGGCGCAGCTCCTGGGACCAAATCAATTCGAAACTCGACTTGTCGCGGCGGCGGTAATCCGGGCAAATCTTCAGGAAAAACTTCTGGGAATTCGCGCACCACTGGTAAGTCTTCAATCCTTCGCTCATCTCCTTTCTTCTCTACTACGTGCGCCAGGAAGGCGTAGCATCCTTTCCTCAGGCACTTGCGCGCCTTTAGACACGAAATGAGTTTTGTCACAACTCCACTTCTTTCCCCTTGAATTACCAAGGTTTCTCCGCTCAACAGTGGGATCCGAACCTGCTTCTCATGGCAAATAACCTCCGCGTGGTTCTCGACTAACCAATCCATACCTACCACAATGTCAAAACTTCCCAAGTCTATTGGCAACAAGTTAATATTGAATCCGTGACCTCCCATGACCAATACACATTGCTCAGTCCTCTCGTTTGCGCATATCTGCCTACCATTGGCTAGTTCTATAGTATAAGGTATGTCTAGCCTACTGGTCGCTAGGCCTAGGGAGTTTTTAAACTCAGTGGATATAAAACTTAGGTCAGCGCCAGTATCAAATAAGACAGATGCAAAATGGTCGTTAAGTAGAAACGTACCAGTTACTACATTCGGCTCTTCTTTTGCTTCGCCCGCGCCGATCACAAAAGCTCTCCCGCGAGCTTGGTTTCCCTTTTGCGGGCAATCCCGACTAAAATGCCCTGGCTTCCCGCATGCGTAGCAGTTGTCGCTCGCTCCAGCTTCTCTGATACGGCAATTCATCGTCTTGTGCCCTGGTCTGCCACATTTGGCGCATTCGATTCTTGCGCATTCACCCTCGTGGTGATACTTGCATCTGCTGCACCATGGGCGAGACCCGCTGTACCCTTTTCGCGGTGGCTCCGCGGCTTGAATCGCGTAAGCCCTTACGCTCTCTTGCTTCTTGAACGGTGGCTGCTTGGAGTCGGACCCTCGGTGATGAGAGTTCCACTTCCTCTTGGGATCAGTGGTTCGCTGCTCGTTTCCGCGCGCAGTCAATATGCCCGCACGGACCGTATCCCTTGTAAGGGTGATGGCCCGCGCTACCGCCTCATCAAAGGCTGGAGGTGCTACGGCGTTGAGTGGAACCCTAACAACAGGAGGTAACCCAAAGATATACCTCTCGATCTTCTTTTCCTCCGTGTTTGCCATGTCTGGCACCAACTGGCAAAGCTCGTTGAACCGGTTGTTGTAGGCGTCGATATCAGTTCCGACCATGGTGTGGTTCCAGAATTCCTGCTGCAGACTCTGAATTTCTGCGCGAGAGCAGAACTTCCTCATCATCATTTCCTTCAGCTCCTCCCAGGTCTTGTGGAGAGCAACTTCTCGCCCCAATGTCTTCACTTGGAGCTTCCACCAAGACGAGGCCGCTTCTTGGAACATGCAGGTCGCGTAAAGGACCTTTTGGTTCTCACTGCATCCGCTAAAGGAGAGAACTGTCTCCATCTTGTCAATCCAGTTGTAGAGCCCAATGGCCCCTTCTGTGCCCTTGAATGGCCAAGGCTTACAGGCCATAAATGTCTTATAGGAGCATCCTTTGTCCAAGGTTCCTGATTCGGGTTCTGGGGTCTCGTTCTCCTGACGACCCTGACTTGATTCGGCCTTGCTGGCCTCATGCGTTGCGATCGCCTGCGCGATTATTTCTACGAGTTCCTCGGGTGTCATGGTAATTCCCTTGGCTCTGGTTGGAGGCATTCTCGTTTTTCTTTAAAAAAAGAGAAAATATAACAAACTTAGCGCATGTACCCTGAGCACATAATGTTCTTATCCTTATTCACTAGACACTGCGTGACCCGTGTTCCTAAGTGTGTGTGTAGTTTTTCTTTTGAAAATATTCTTTGAAAAATATTTCATGCGATTCCCCAACGGTTATAGTCTAGGTTAAAACTTCTTTTCCTAGTTCGCTATAACCAGTGCTCTGATACCAATCTGTCACACCCGGCCCTAAACGTCGGAAACAGCCGGGCGCACGCGAGTGGGGATTGATAGTCAAGCACGGGTCATTGCAAACATTTAAGAAAAATAAAATTTCCATTGCGCATGAAATGTCTAGTACAAAATACATTACATTGTTTAGAATTACATAAAAAACATTCAAGTATGAAAATCATTGAAGATTTCCGCGCCATATCCCCTTACGTGGCGGGAACAACCGCGCGCGTCGAAGGGATAGAACCAAAATCTTCCAAAAAGCTAATTTTAAATGTTCTGCGTGAGGTGCTCTATGTGTGACTCCATGCGCTACCTAGTTGTCTCCTGAAAGACACGTAAAAACATTTGAATCAGTATAAACTGAGTGAGTTCACAAGTTTTAGTAACTTGATAAATCGTATTGCATCATAATCTTGATACAACCATACTAAAACATATTTCTGATAACATCATAAAACACATGCTTTGTGAATTCGTATTGAAACATAGTTCTGATAACATATTTCTGATAAAACCGTTCCGCGGGTTACGCGCGAACATTTCTGGAAAACGTGCTCGTCTATGCAAAGTGGCGCTGCCACTACGAGCAAAATAGAGTAATACCGTCCAGCGGGTTACGCGCGGACATCTCTGAAAACCGTGCTCGTCTATGCAAAGTGGCGCTGCCACTACGAGCGAAATAATAATACCGTCCCGCGGGTTACACGCGGACGTTGTGCCGGAAAAACAAGGCGCTCGTCCATGCAAAGAGGTGCGACCCCTACGAGCGGGCTCAATCCCATAGTACTGCCCCATGACCATACTAGGCACTCGTCCATGCAAAGAGGTGCGACCCCTACGAGTGGGTTGATCAAACCAGCAGTCCCTACCCTTAGAGTTCCAATGGTAAAGTGATCACTTACTCGTATCTTGCGCACTCACATTGAAAACCATAGATAACCGTTTGCATTGCTCGAAAATGTTCCATAAAGAAACATAATTTAAACACATCATCGCTTGCATTACTTGTAAGAGTACCATGATAAAACATAATTTAAGTACGTGTCCCTCGCCCCGAAAACAGTTTAAAACAGTGAAAATAGTGAAAATAGGGGCTGTGCGACTCACCTGTGGTTCTTGTTAAGAGACTAATCGAGATTCGGGTTTCTTGGTGTTAGGCTCGAAATTGAAAGTCTAGAATATGATTAAATAACAAGAAATACATATATTATGATCAAGAAATCGGAGAATATAAGGGTTGGAAAGTAGATCTCAAGGTTATAATCTCGGCTTACCTAGTACAGGAACGGAAATGAAACGGATGCTGATTTGCAGTTTTAAGAGTTTGTAGTGTGTTTGGGTGATAATTTAGGTTACATATTTATAGGCAAACTCAAGGGAACACAATCCCTTGCTTTAGGGGGTTGAAATCCTTTCATATCTAGGTGTAATGATGATAAAGTATGGAAATTATTATTATAAATTTAAAAGAATGGAGGTGATTGGTCCTAGGGAGTGGTTAGAAAGATTCAGATTGATTTTGACAGGACATGCAGGACTGTGGTTGGTGGGAGTAGGTACGGCTGACAGCTGACATTTCGTGTTACAGTATACTTTTCCTGGTACTGTTGTCAGTGTGCAGTCAAAAGGTAAAAATCTCTGAAACACGTAACTGGTTCCTTCTGGGCGGGGGAAATCCCCATACATTTGAGAAATAGACTAAGTGTTTTGTGCGTGTAGCCTTGCGCGTATAGCCTTCTGCGTGTAGGCTATTTCTTTGCTGCGGGTAGGTGTGTAACCTTCTCGCAGTCAGGGACGTTGAGTTTCATTTGTAGATTCTCCATGAGGCCTTGGTATTTCAACATAGTGATCAGTTATGTTGAAGTCAATTCCATCCTGGAGCTTCAGACAAACTAGCTCTCAATGTTCCCGCCATGCGGGGAGGTTAGCTCCCTTTCCGCACGCGCATAAATGATTTGGGATGCACCCGCCTTAGCATCAAGCGGGGTGGTCAACCCATTAGACACTATGAAATTAAGTTATGAAAACATAAAGCCAAAACATTCGCGCATGGCACATATAACATATGCCCGCGCTGATTCTAACATGGCGCGCTCGCGCAGGGCGCATACAACATATGCACGCGCTGATTCTAACATGGCGCGCTCGCGCAGGGCGCATACAACATAATTACCTAATAATTAGGTTGATTACTTGTTTTATTGGATTGGGAAATTACCGGGTGTCACAGTAATTCATAACATCAATATAATAACTCTCTTATATCATTTATAGCATACACTTACCACTTAAGGTAAGTGTATTAATACTTCACATTGCGTATGAACACAACCCCGAAAACATAAAAAGGAAATGGGGCTAGAAACTCACCTGTATCCTGCTACTGATGATGGTTATGTTCTTCCTTCGCAACGTATGAGTGACTTCGGTTGGTCTTGGATCGTTGAATGGAAGAGTGTAGAGAGTGGTTGGCTTAAGTGTGTGTTTTTGATGGTGTAGGCTAAGGTTTAAAATGGATGGAAATGGAAGGAATTAGGGTTTAAGGGGTATTTATACTCATTAAGCCCATAGAACTTAGGCCCATCTTTATTTTTAAGTTCATAACTAATTTCATCTATTAAGCCTACTATCCTTTTATCTTTATTATATTATTATTGTAATTCTTCTACCGCAAATTAATTTTTCCAACATAAATAATATTTTAAATATTATTTGTAAATTTCGGGATTTTACAAGTCTACCCTCCTTAAAAGAGCTTTCGTCCCCGAAACCTAGATTATTCCTTCACTCACATCCTTCTTTATTGAACCGTCTTAACTTCCTGGGTTATCCTTCTTACTCCTGACCTTGTAGTCATCGAGTGGTGTTCATGTGTTTTAGTTGTTTATGGTAGCTTGTCCATGAGGCCCCCGATGCACCACTTCTTTCTCTGATTCGGCAAATCTCGCCTCGTTTTCTAAGGGACATTGTTTCATACTTTTGGACACTATTGTCTGAGATGACACTTTATCATAACACAATTAATCATTCATAACCAAAATCCATTCATAACAAAAGCAATACCTTACACATCATAAGCATAAACCTTAAACTTTAACATATCAAAAAATAATTCCTTAAGAAATCATACCCAAAATGTAACCAAATAATTATATAAGAAATTATTCTCTCATTGAATGTTCCTCTCTGCAGTTTTCTTGACCTATGCCCTTACCCCGTTCGCGTCTCCCGCCTATGTTCCCTTGAACTTCCTTGCTATGTGATCGCTTTTACCGCATTTGAAGCATTTCGGGCGATCAGGAAATTCTTGAGAGTAATGCCCACTCTTCCCACACTAGTAGCACTGTCCGACCCAGTCTTGCATTCTCCTTGGTGCACTTGCCCACACATCTTCTATGCATCCCTGTTTCCAACCTTAAACTGCCTATCACCAGTTTTTGCCACCATATCGCCAGACCACTTAGCTGGAGTAGCCCCATTCTTCTCCTTCTTTCCCCCACCACCATATCGTCCACAGCCAGGTCGTCGTAAACTATCTCTACGAGTTCAACAACAGAATTAAAGGTAGCGGGTTTACCAGCCCTGAATAACATGCGGACATTATGTGGAAGCCCTCTGACGTAGCACTTGATCCGCATCGTTTCGGTGTTCACCATATCCGACACCATCCTGGACAGGCGATTGAAATCAGTGGTGTACTCGCGGTGCGACATATTTCTCGCCTTCAAGTTCAGGAACTTCATCTCCGTTCTCTTCATTTCTGCATCGACACAGAACCTCTTTATCACCATTGCTTTCAGATCTTCCCACCTCATGGACTCTATCTCCTTCGCCGACTTCCTTTGTTCCACCGTTTCCCACCAGAACATCTCCTCGTCACCAAACGAATGGCTAGCATAACCTACTGCTTGGTCGGGATAACACTCACTAATTCGGATAATCTTGTCCATAGAGATTATTCATTAAAGAGGAGCGATTGCATCTTCTTAACTAATCAGCTTTGGCGGGTCACAGCCTTTGAACGATTTGTAGTTACACCCACCTCGGCCCTTCTTCCTTTCATCAATTTTCACAGATCGAACTTGACTCGAGTCACCATTCTCTCTCTCTCCTCTCCCTTCGTACCATTCTCCCATGTCTTCTCAAAGGTCCTTGTGTGGCCTTCAACAAACTTGCTAGGATACAAATTCTTCACTGCAACAGCTACAACGTGAGAAATGGAGGCTTGAACAATGGGATCGAGTTGATACCCTTCACTGTTGCTTGGTCCTCACATAGTTTCACTCCTCTCCTCCCTTGTGTTCGTAACTGGTTCTACAGAAGGTTCTCGAACCATACGTGGTCTACCACGACATCCCGTACGACCTCCTTGTCCAACAATATTTCTTGCCCAAGCCATTCGTATTCTATAGGGAAACACAAACGTCATCACTCAAATAACTATTTAGTACAAGGATAGTAAGGCTAACAGGTAATAACAGTGGCCAGCTGTGATTAGCTGATCACGTTACTTTTCGTGTCCTATACACTTCTCGTTGTGAGTCTATTTGTGCTGGTTTTACTTCTAAACAGTTAGGCAATCAAACAGTTAATATAATCATACACTGCTATACCTAGAAACTAAGCTAACTTTCTTACACATTTCTACATTACACATGAAATTAATCATACATTTTACCTTTACTTAGCTTGCTTGAGTGACACATGGCTTTCTTGAACTGGCATCTTCTTTATTTTCTTACTTATTTCCCATTCTCTATTCAAGTGTAAGAATATAGGATGCTTAGTTCTCTCGAACTTATGCTCTATTATCATCTTTTATGGCTCCGGTCTTGGTGCCCTACTTTGGCGTCAGATTTACTCATAAACACAGTTTTATAAATTAGAGTTAATTAAAAACTTTCGAGGAATATAAAACATCAAACATTAGTTACAAAACATTCAACTCTTGTCTTTAAAGCATTACATAAACATCGTATCAAAACATCATTTCTTCATCTTTAGATGACAGCCATTCAATCCATGCCATGTACCATCCTCATTGTCAAACCCCAACATACAGCGGAAATGTCGGGGCGTGAACTGATTGCCACAGCTTTTAAGGTACTAACATGCAATATTAAGTATGACAATATCAAGTAAATTTAGTTAAATAATCAAGTACATCAAACTCATAAATAAACAAATATAATAAATGGACATTGGTTACCAAGAAAACAACCAAGCCGGACTATAAAATTGGACATCGGTTGCTGAAGTAAACAATGGCGTTCAAATAAATCAAGTAAGCAAATAGCAAGTTAGGCAGACAGATAAACACACAAGGATAAATAGTTGCGTTTGAATACTACGAACGCATATGTCCCAAAACAGTTAAAAATAAGTAAAAGAAGGGGAGTGAAATACTCACCTTAGCTAGTAAGCAAGAGTGAAAGTACGCGATAAGAATGAAGATATAAGAGACGCCACGCTTGCCGAGACGTAACGAAGACAATCCTAACAAGTGTAATAACGAGGAATACGGCGCATCAATGAATAGACTAATAAAGAAACGAGTTATGGAAGTGTTTTAAGGGTAAACTAATTTATTTTATTATTTAAAAGAATTCCTAGAAATTAGTATTGTATAAAAAAAATTGTTTATAAATATTTATACTTATACTATTAAATATATATATATATATATATATATATATATATATATATATATATATATATATAAATCTTTATAAAAATTACCTTTGGTTTTTAAAATACCTAACCAAAAAATTATTTATAATATAATAGGTTATATTTTCTATTTTAATTGTGAATTTTAAATAAGCAAAACCTTTTTAAATATTTATTATATAACTTTTATTAATTTTTAATAACTTTTATATATACATATATACATATATACATATATATATATATATAGAGAGTTCTAACCGAGATTCAAAAAACTACGAGTTAATATATCGGTTTTAGTAAAATACCAATTAATTATTGTACATATAATATTCATAATATAATTAAATTTATTAAACATATTATTAGAATGCTTTAAATGAATTAATTCCAAAAAAAAACACCAAAAAATACGGGCTGGGGGGTTCGAACCCGCGACCCTCAGGCACACAGATGTAATCCCCTTTACACTAGCCAACTTGGCTGGCTTGCAATTTTTTATAAACGTCATAACGAAACATTATAAACAGATCGGTCAATAGACCCAATTAGCTATGAACCCTAGATTGATAAATCATTTAATCCAATCCATAAACGATCAATTACCCATAGGGTTAATGATCCAGACACAAAAACGAGTTAACTAGTATGATTAAGTACCTTTATTGATGTTATATCGCGTGTTAATTGAATGTAGCATGGGCTGGCACTAAGAATTGAAGAACACGATAAGACAGAAGACTTTAAAGAAATTAAATATGGGGCTAAGCACGGCGATGGCTTGATGATCAATATTGGGAGTTTAATTAAGTTTATATGAACATTTGATTGCATAACAAATTAGGTTTAGGGTCAGCTATGTTAATACCCAAAGCAGATCCGATTTTGATTTCATTAACATAATACATGTGTTGGTTAGGCCGATTGAGGAAGGATTAATATAGATTTTGATTCAATTTCCATATACAATACGAGAATCAAGGTCCAAGACATGCCAAAAAAAAGTATACGGGCATAATAATACGGATACGGGTCATCAGGTTTGGATCTTGGGTAACAGGGTTGATGGGTTATAATAACAGAAATTGAAATGTGGTCCCTGTAGTTTGATGGTGGAAACAATTTGGGGTAAAAGTTTGGTTTTTGGGTTATTTTTGCCAAAGTAAGAAAGTTATATATATATTTTATATAAATAATTAAATAATAATGTAATAATAATTAATTTTCTCGATTAATGCAATAAAAATAACCCGAATGTCAAAATGAGTCGGGTATTTAAAATATTAATTCGAAAAGCCCGAATTGTTAGACTCTCATACTTTAGGGAATTTCGTCCCGAAATTAAGAAATACTATAACAACACCATCTTAGTTTATTAAGCAACGAAAATATTACATAAGATTTAAAACTAATCATAACACAGAACCTTGAGTGGTTGAAGCAACGCTCCACATGAAAATCCGATAAGGGCACTTATATATAGGATGTACCAGCGGCGTATCCACCATGTCATTACCATCTTTACATTTGTACCGTTATCTCAACTACTTACAATTCTATATTATAACACGCAATTATCCGGATTATGATTTCCATTCGGGGACTTTGGTAATTACGTGTCGACCCTTAATTACTTAGATCGTCGGATGGTCCACATAACTCGTCCCATTGTGTGGCTTATAAGACATGATTTTTAAGAAACAAGGATTTTAAGGAGTTTTAATTATAACACTGGAAAATCACCAAATGTTTAAAACAATTTCAAAAGTTGTAGTGGGTTTAATAAAGTAAGGAAATTTCTAAGCATCTTTTAAACATAAACTTATAAGTATTTAAAGTTGAGAATTTAATATTTGTCAAGGATAGTGAGATGAGTTGTATTGGATAATGATAAACAACTAAGATAAAAGTAGACTTTAATAAACAATCTATTTAAATAAAAGAAACTTTATTTATGAAGTAAATGACGTAAAAGATAAATAGTTTAAATGGGAAATAATCCAAGGCCATAAAGAGGCATTACAATGCGTAATTAAGGAAAAAAGAGACAAAATAAATTAAGATACATAAAGGGTATGGCAAAATTCTTCACGGTCGCCGCGTATCTTAATTGATATGACTTGGAGCACCATGAAGAGTTGCATTCATAGGGGTTGGAGCAATTGAGGTAGATTGACTTGGGATAACTTGAATTGGTTGAACTTGCATAGCAGGGGTTTGAGTAGAGTAGGCTTGGTACACATGAGCTTGCGGGTGCGGGTTTTGATAGAGTTGGGTTAAGTGAGGTTAACCCTGGTTGATGGGAGGAGATTAAAAGCTATGAGGTTGATGGGTTTGAATTTGGTGAGCATGGGTCAAGTAGTGAGGTGTAGTCGTAGTTTGGGCTTTGTGGGCGTGGATCAGTTGAGGGGACGAATACGAAGATGATTTGGGTCTCCACACTGGTAGCAAGCACGGGTATAAGGGACACTGGGGTGAGCAGGTCAGGTGGCTTGTGCATTAGGCTGGACATGACAAGTGCTAGCAAGGTGGCCAAAATGATTGCATTTGGTGCATAGACGGCAAGAGGATTGAGCAGAGTGGTGATGGTTACACTTAACACATAGGGGATAAGGTCCGGCATAGGCTTTTTGTATGAGGAATTTTGGTTTTGGTTTGGAGGAGGTTGGTTATTGGGTTGGTTAACGTCATAGGCTTTACGCTTGTTGCTATTTTTGTGGTTGTTTCGATGATTGTTGTTGTTGGAAGCAGGCTTGGGTTTGGCTTTAGCATTAGCGGATGAGTTGGTTTCGGTCTTATTGGGATAGTCTTGGAATCCTTACGAGACAAGGTTTCATCCTTAATATGACTGTCGGTGAGAGAGGCAGCTAGGTCCATCTCCTCACCAATGGTTAACGGGTCAGGACTCACCACAGCATCACGGAAAATGATTGGTAAACCGCGAATGTATTTCTGAATGTTGCGGTGTTCGGGGGTTACAAGGTGGGGTCCGATTCGGCTAAGTTCACGGAAGCGGTTCGAGTAGGTAGAGTTATCCTCGTTATTCTGCTTGAGTTCCCAAAATTCGGCTTCAAGTTTCTACAGCTCATGTTCCGGGCAAAACTCTTTATTCATTGCTGCCTTAAATTCCTCCCAAGGCATGGATATGACCAAGTCAGACCCTTGGTCATTCCTCAGGGCATTCCACCAGATGACGGCTCGACTCTCTAATCGGCTCGAGGCGAACTTGGTCCGTTTGGAATCCGGACATTCGCAGGGGATGAAGATGTTTTTCATTTCCTTGAACCATTGAAGCAAGGCGGTGGCATTTTCCTCACCACGGAAGGATGGAGGTTTGGTGCTAAAAAAATTACGGAAATCATAGTTATTTGGTGCGGCCAAGGAGGCGGATCCGTTGGAGTTGAGGCTTTGGATCTGATTGACTATCGTGGGCATTGCAGCAGCGAATTCTTTCGTGATCCTAGCAGCCAAGCGGCGATCGCGGATGAACGTTGGTGACGAACGGGCTAGGGAGACTCGAACCTGCACCCCCAGCCGGTACGAGTATACAGCACACACACACACACACACCAGCCATTGGGCTAATGTGTCCAGTTGGTTATGATCCCAGAGCGATATTTTAATTACAGCACTGATAAAAAGCCCCAAATTCATAAGAACCCTAATTCTGAAATCCGCCAATTTACATTGACTTTGTTTAATTAATGTTAAGGTAAATGTTACACGGATTAATGCGAACATGTGGTATCATTATACTACTTTAACAACGAGTAATCGACGATGAACGATGAAACAGAAGTCGACGGCCCGAAACACTTACGAATAGTGGGGTTAGGATGAAACTTAGAGCAATTAGTGTTAGGGCCTTTGATTGTCGGGTCACGGGGGCGGCGTAAACACGATTAATTACGATATTATCAACTGCAATTGTATATCCTCCCTTTTGATAATGACTGTTTGATTCATATTATTAACTCGCATCATAAAGATTATAGATTTCTAATTCCTTACGTCGATGAGGTCGTAAATAAGAAATAACGTGATTATATTGATAAATTCCAGGAATAGAGTGAGAATTAAAGCACAAGAAATATATACGGGTTGTAGGTTTGGTCATGGGTACGGGTCTGGGTTGTGGATTGTTATATAATAATATAATTAAATAACAGATTTTGTATCTAGGTCCCTCATTTAATGGGGTGGATACACTGTGGGTTAAAACAAACTTTAGGGGGTACATTGTATATATTGAAAAGTTATAAGAATATATATATTTAAATAATAATAAAGAAAAAGAAAAAGAAAAGAAAAAGATATAATATAATAATTTGAATATCTATTGATTAAAATTACCCGGAAACGAAAATGGGTGGGGTATTTGAAATTAATAAATTTATCGAAAAACCCGAGTTGTTACAGTATCCCTCTACTTTTGGGAATTCGTCCCGAAATTAGAGAATACTAAGACAAACAAATAATTACATTTTGAAAAACGGACTAATTTTAGATGAAAATTAAAAATTCATAGAACTTTAAGTAGTCGAAACAATGCTACAAATGTCAATCCGATAAGGTTATAAATAGGATGTAACAACGGCGTATCCACCATGTATTTATCATCTCAACAATGTAGCGTTAATGCTACACAATTGTACGTACTATGATTTCCATGCGAGGACTTGGTAATTATGTTCAGGACCATAATCGCTTCTATCGTCCGATGGTCCACATAACTCGTCCCATCGTGTGGGTTACCAAACATTGAAAAGACATGATTTTTATAAAAATTTTAATACATGTTGATAATGAAATGAACTTTTGAGTTGTTTTAAATAAACATTAAAATTTCTAAAACATCTTTCGATAATAAGACATCAATCATTGAAAGTTGAAAGGAAAGGATTCCTTATAGATGACATTGAGATGGATAAAGATAAATGAGGATAAGAGAGTAAACTCGGAGCACATGATTGCAACCAGTTGCTTTTGGGAAGGTATGGTAGATTTTAACGTATGAGATAAAGTATTTAAGACAAATAGATTATTTAAATTGTAATTGTTTCAAAACCAAAACAAACAAAATACTGTGATAGGGTATAACAACAACAATAAAAATCTTCTTTGTGGAACTTAATTACGATTGATTTGATCTCTTTATTTAAAACACCTTGATTATTTGAATTTATAAAAACTTGAATAACTGAGGTTGATTGATTTGAGATTGCTTGACTAAGTTGAATTTGAACGGGTTGCAAAAACGAAGTCTGATTGAAATAGGTTCTATAAACTTTAGTTTGTGATTATGGGATTTATTAAATATGAGTTAGTTGAAAATGATATAGATTAACTGGAGTAGTTTGATGGATATATCATGGATATATTTGAACTTGGTAGGCATGAGTGAGTCGAGGGCAACATATTGCGAAGATGATTAGGGTTTCCACCGTTGTGGCAAGCACGGATAGCATGGGTATAGAATTGAGAAAACGACAAAGCATGGGTTTTCAGAAGTAGACAGCAGAGACCGTTGTGGTTAAATTGATTGCAAGAGGACGCGAGTATGGAGTTAGATGACGTATGCTACAAGTATCGCATAACAAACGAATATCGATGTAATGTTTCTTGTTTGAGAAACTATTATTTTGTTGAGATTGATAATTAGTTTGATAAATAACATAATTTTAGACTTGTGCTTGTTGTAGTTGTTGTTGTTATTGTTATGAGTATAAGTAGTGGTAAGGATTTGAAATCACCAACAAATAGTTTAATGAACAAGATTGAATCGATTGTAGTAACATTTTGAATTTAAGGTACTATACGAGTGACCATACGACGGTTATAGAAAATAGATTATTGATTTTGATTACAACGAGGGTGTCTTAAGAAAACATTCTTTAATGACCAAAAATAAGATTTCATGACATGATACGTAAGTTGTGTAAATTTCATATGAGTTATTGAGAAAAATAAGATTTAAATATGTTAGCCTAATGTTTATTCATAACTTAAGAATAAGTTAGGATCTAAATTGTAATGATCAATGTGATGAGTTTTATCAAGACATGAAAGATTGAGATGCTTTACAATTTCAAATTTGAGGTTGAACACTGAAAACATGTTTAATAGTTTGTGAATATGATAGATTATCTTAAATATGCTTGATGGTTTGTGAATTTGCTAATATGAGTATAAGAAAACCATTTGATTATTAGAATGTACTATAACAATCTTTAAATTATTTGATAGTCTGATAATATGATAACGTGATAAGATGTATATGGAAAACCTAAAATAAAAATGTTAAATGATAACTTGTGAACGTGATAAGATTATTATGAGAAAAACCAATCCAATGATTGAGTCATGACGAGTGAATGATTTGTGTCCAATCATAAGAATTAAAATGTTTTTTGAGTATGTGAAAAGATCGAATCAGTAAATCTTGATTCAAATGTAGTTGAGTAAATAAACCAAATCACAAATTGTTGTTTCAAATGTAATCGAGTAAACAAACGAATAAACGAATGTTCTTCGATGTGTTGGGTTTCCCATGATATTTCCTTGACATTTTATTTTTCCCAACTTGTTAGCATACCAAAAAAAAAACAAATGTGTGAGTTGGGCTTCCCATGAGCTTGTCCCTGGCATTTTATTGGCTCTAAAAAATAACATATCAACAATATAATTGAGTTTGTTGGCCCATGAACGTTACATGGCATTTTCACCGACCAAACTAAACAACGAATAAATGAATGTAAACATGAGTAGTTGAAGCATCTCGTGTATCACCATGGATGATAATGATCCAATAAAATATCGTAACTAAAATGAATTGTGCAAATGAACTGTTGGCGTGCCCATCGTGTCCCATGGTTTTCCACCCGACTAGACATTTTAAAAAGCAATAAAATACAATAAAGAATGTAACAGCTTAGTCGATTATTTTAAAAGCTTAAAGGGTCGGACTTATGACAATTTATGCTATGGCGGGGAATCTTGTCATACTCCCTGGCTTTAAGTAAAAAAAAAAGAAAAAACAAAGCTAGGGAATTCTCAAAAATTTCTCAATAATGAAAACAATCAACTACATTAAATGATAATATTTTGAGGGGAGTCATAAAAATATTTTGAGAGTGAGACATAGTCTCAGAATTATAAAAATATTTTGAAGGTGAAGCATAGCTTCGGAGTTGTGTGTGAATGAAAATAAACATATAACTAAGCAATTAAATAAACACTTAATCTTGCAAGTAATTACGTAAGCTGTAAACAAATAACTATAACACATAAGGTAAACAAATAATCACGCATGAGGTCTAAAGAATGTTTCTAGAGTACCACTAATGACCTATCTTAAACATTAGGCTCTAATACCAATCTGTCACACCCCAACCTAAGACAGAATTTTCGGGGCGCGAACTGATTGTTCACCACTCACAATGTACTATCATGCAAATCAATATATGACAAAATCTATATAATTTATTTAGATATCCAAATAAAACCAAACAAAACAAAGTACATAATTTAAAAATAATGGCAACAAAATAATTAATAATTCAAAATCCAAAACTAAGTCTTGATTTATTCTTCTAACATTAATACTCTAAATTCTTCACAAAATCTTGATATCAGTGCATACGATAACCTGCATACGCGTATAATATAAAATAGTTGTCAACACTAGGTCGAGTGAGTAAAATACCAGTTAATTAATATAATATAATATAATATGAGAAAATGAGCAAATTGTCCTTAATGTGGTATACAATTAAGCCATAGCATGAAACAACTCAAATAGATAATAAAGTATGGGCTAAACCATTGCCATGCGAATCGGGCATGAGTTACCATGAGTGGGTTATCAGTGAAACCATTGTCATGCGATCGAAAGCCAACCACTACGACAGTCGTATAATCATACTAAATGTGAATATGATGGACCTCTTTGAATGCGATAGAATAAACAAAAAGCATGTAACAAGTTAGGCACGTAATTGATAGCACACAAGGTTAACAGTTCCTAGTGTGAATACTAATAATAAATAAATAAAGTAAGTACGCATATGTCCCCAAAACATTTGGAAAACAAGTAAAAAAAGGGGAGTAATTACTCACCTGGTTAGAAGAACAATATATAATTGAGGATGTGAGAATGTGGGCAGTTAAACCGCAAGGATTCACCGATAAGGATTCCTAGTTAAGTAATATATATTATGGGTTAATAATGAATTGGATAACACGTACAATGGATTTAAAATTTCATTGTGAATTAAATTATGTTTTATGATTAGATTGTTTATTGATTGAACGATTGTTTCAATTTGATATTATTATTACGAAATCATTATTATTAGTTTAAATAAACAAATATAAGAATATAATACAATTATATAATTATTTAAATAATATTTAAATAAAAATAATGTAATTATAAATGTGTATATAAATGACTATAACTTTTAATATATTAAATAATTTAACACAAACATTTAAATATATAAAAAAATATATTTAGGAATTTTTAACAAAGATCTAACGATATAAATATAGGTAATACATTTAACACGTTTATTATATTTTTGTTTAAAAAAATAGTAATACATATAATATAATATATATATATATATGTAGGAAGTTTATAAAAACCTTCAATGAAAAAGAACACCAATAATGATGCCGGGTTTTAATAAAATAGTGTTGGTTTAATAGTAATATATACTTATATTATATATATATATATATATATATATATATATATATATATATATATATATATATATATATATATCTTCTTACATATATTTCTTCATACTATCATTCATAATTACATACATATTTTTCTATATCATTCATAAAATATTCACAAAACATACACTTACCACTTAAGGTAAGTGTATTAACTTATCGTATCGAGTATGCACACAACCCCGAAAACATAATAGGGAAATGGGGCGAGAAACTCACATGTGTCTTGTGCTTCTCAAAGGTAACTATAATACCCCTCCTTAGTTGTGCACGGCTAACTATGTAATAATTATATGTAAATTAACTATCTCTAACTATATATCATACTTCTATGCTAGTGTAACCCCTAGCTGACAGGGGTCTGGGGTCAGCGTGTAACACCCCGGCTTTAAGCGGAATACGCCCGGGTGTAACGTACAGATCACTCATAGATAGTAACACTATTTAAAGTGGCAATAATTATATTATTTAATTTCGTAACGTAACAAGTACACAATTATTCATAATTATAAATAAAAACAAAAAAAAAAGAAACACTTCATCAAAACAATAATAAGTTCTTTATTCAAATATCCTAAGGTATACTAATGATCTTCATCCTTAGCAGGTCATCGATTCAACCTGTAGCACGTTGAAAATAATATATTTGTCAACAATTAAGTTGGTGAGTTTTCATAAGTTTTTGAGTATATATATATATATATATAAACCACGATTCAACATTCGTAATGTAATAAATATCCTAGCGTAAAGTAAATGAAATCAATTAATGTCGTCCTCCCGTTCCTTTAGTCGAGGCCGTAGTAATAGGGGAAATGAGAACCACCTTACGAACAACCGAAGTCGTAATGTTAGACGGCGCGGGTACGTCCCGTCGGACCCTCTCACTATGTGTATGTGTATGAGTTTGCGTAACTTCCACCATAATAATAGTAAACACGTTGCAAGCAAGTTCACAATATTCCATCCACCCTGGTGCGGATAAAATGTATTTTGACCTTCGAACTACTTTCTGGTGGCCTGGCATGAAAAAAGATATCGCTATCTATGTTGGAAAATGTTTAACATGTGCTAAGGTAAAAGCCGAGTATCAAAAACCTGTTGGTTTGCTCGTGCAACCTTTTATCCCAATCTGGTAGTGGGAGAACATTATGATGGACTTCGTCAAAAAACTTCCAACCACCAAGAGGCAACATGATAGCATTTGGGTAATCATCGATCGGTTAACCAAATCAGCTCATTCATTCCTATTCGGGAAAAGCATTCGATCGAGCAGCTCGCTCAAATCTATGTCAACGAGATTGTTTGTCGCCATGGTATACCTTTGAGTATTATACTGATTGTGATGGTCGTTTCGTGCCTCATTTTTGGAGTTCACTCCAAACCGCTTTGGGAACCTGTCTAGATCTTAACACCTCTTACCATCCTCAAACGGATGGTCAGTCTTGTTAGTGCACGGTTTTGCGTCTTGAGTCTTTGTATTTATCGTTAACGTTTTTGTTTATTAATTAATGTAATAATTAATTTATTTAATAGCTAGTTCGTTAAGTTATAGGCTAGTTCGCTAGGGGATGTTAGCGAACTAGACTGTTAATGTATTCCCTCCTGATTCGTTAGGGGATGTTAACGAATCAGGGGGTGTTTCGCTAAGCTTATGTATGTAACGAAGGAGAGGCTGGTTCGCTAGGGGATGTTAGCGAACCAGATCACCTTCTATTTATAGTGAACTCCTGTTCACGTTTCAGAAGAGGTTTTTGAGATGTTTTGAGAAGTTAATTAACGAATTGTTGTCCAACCTCTCTCTCAAGCTTCACCTAATGTTATACATATAATATATTGATAATAGATATACATATATAACACTGAATCAATGTTAATTATGAGCTAGATCCTTGATCGTATTAATAGTATAATAAAAGATCTAAGATCTGTTGGTGGTTATTGTTATTGATACGAGTTATACGGGTTCCAACAAGTGGTATCAGAGCTATTGGTGCTCATACACTTGATTTGGTTTGATTTTGTTATCATTTTTATTAAATTGTCTGTTTAAGAGGTTTTGAATCAATTTGTATTTGAATTGGTTGAATTATGGACGGATTGGATTGAGTTTGTGTTGGTTAAGGTATTGGCTAGGTTCGGATTTGAGGAATTGAGATTTGATTTGGATTTGTGTGTTTTGGTTTTGGTTTCAGTTTAAGTCCGAAATAGAGTATTGTTATTGGTCAAATTGGTTTGGTTATGGGTGTTAATCGGTTATGAGGATTGTATGGTTGAAATCGCGAGGTGTTTATGAGGAGTTTGATAGGTAATTTGTGCGATTTGGTTGAGTAACGCGGTAATATTACAGATTTGGTATTTCTGGGTTTCTGGGTTGATCTTTATAATTTCTGTAAAATTATGTTGAATGTTTGAAGATTTGAAGATTAACATAATTCGCTATCATCTTCCTGGTGATTCGCTATATGTTTATTTGTGATTATTTGTGATTCGTTATCAAATTTTTTACTTCGTTACCTTGTTCGTTAGCCAGTTCGTGTGAGTTATTGGTTCGTGTTATCTAGTTCGCTATCTAGATTAACCGATTCGTGTGACACGTGTTCTTTTTGGAATTTGTGTCCTAACAACCTTTGCCACGTGGCATAAGGTGTCAGAGTTTGTTACAAACGGTTGTAACAACTTGATTCGTTATAGTTGATTCGCTATCAACTGTAGCTGATTCGTTATCTTATTTCACTAAGCATTCCTTAGTGATTCGTTAATGATTATCATCTGATTCGCTAAACTAATCCTTGGTGATTCTCTAAACTAATCCTTTGTGATTCGTTTGGTCAATTCGTTAAGTTGACTTGTGATTCGCTAAACCTTCATCTCATTCGTTATCTGTTTCGCCATTTGGTCAATCTTAACCTTGTTAAGAGTTGATTCGTTAAACACTGTTCACAGTTCGCTATAACTATTCACAGTTCGCTATAACTGTTCATAGTTCGCTATAACTGTTCACAGTTCGCTATAACTGTTCACAGTTCACTATAACTGTTCACAGCTCGCTATAACTGTTCACATATTGTTAAATTTTATTTGTTACACCCTTTAAATTTTTGAAACTTTTCAAAGATGGCCGGTATGTATGCATTAGCGTCTCAAAACATGTTGATGCAACAGATGTTGCAACTTGATACCGAGATAGGTTCGCATTCTAAATTTCCAAGATTGATGAAGTTCAGTGACTTTGCCAAGTGGGAACCTCGATTTCGTGCACATTTGGGATCTATCATCCTGATTGCTCTTACTATCTTGATGAAGTTTATATGGCACCAATGATTGGTGATGATACTATTGGGTATACTCCTAAAGCTGTTTCTCAATACTCACAAGAAGAGAAGAAAGCTTTAGAAATCGAGATAAAAGCCTATTCTACGCTTACTATGGCATCACCAGAAAATATCTTTCATCAAGTTGGTAGTATCAAGAGATGTGCGTCTTTATTTCAACATCTGCGTATGAGAAGCATGGGAAACACAGCTGAGAGTAAGAAAGTGATGCTCAAGTTTCAGTTTCGAAACTTTAATCTATTGAAGGGAGAAACAGTTGAAGAGATGACTACAAGATTTAGTCATTTAATTGCTGAAATGGACAAGATGAAAATGGAAATTTCTGAAAGGGATAAAATTAACACTATTAAAAGTGTGCTTCCAAGTTCTTACTCAACATTTCTAATGGTTTTGAAAGAGAATGACTATTTTGTGAATGAAGACTTGACTGCACTTGAATTTCTACAAAAGATCGAAGCTAGAGAATACGATCTTAAGTGTCAAAAATCCTCCAAAGAAAATCAAGATCCAGCTTTCTATGGTGGAAGTATGCCTCTTAGTTCAACGATCTCTCCAATCACTGCTTTTCTTACTCATGCTGCAAGTGAACAAGAGTCAACTATGTTTAATGATCCAAAAGTTTGTTTCTACTCTGATGGTAATTCGGGTGGTTCTGGAAGTTCAACTAATACAAATCCATTTGCTACACCACCTAATGTTAATATGAAGGAAGCTGAGCAAAACTTTGCTTTTCTGACTGCTTTTATGTCGTCATATGAAAACTTAGTGAGTAGTAAGATTGCCACAAGTGATTTAACAGATGAGGACTATGATCATATAGATCCAGATGATCTAGAAATCATGGATTTAAAATGGAACATGGCTATGATCGTTCGTAAAGTTAAAAGATTCATGCAGAGAACTGGAAAAGATCTTCCAGCTTTAAACAAGAAGTTGGGTTTTGAGAAATTAAAAGTAAACTGTTATGATTGTCAAGAATATGGGCATTTCGCGAAGGAATGTGACAAACCAAGGAAAGAATACACTGGTCCTCGTGGTCAAAGTCAAAATGCTTCTACACCACGAGGAAGTGATGCTGAAAAGAAACCATCTTCTTCTACAACACAAGCAATGTTAGCAGATGGGACCAACTGGTCACAACGGTTACTATGCAATGATGTTCAAGCAAATTTGGCTATGTTTGGGTTACATAAAGATTGTCAAGATGCAACTGGTAGTGAGATGTCTTCCGATAATGATCCTGGATCTGATTCTGACTACTCTTGCAACAAGCCTGCCGAATCAATGTTTGCTTGCATGGCCAAGATTAACGAGGTTAGTAATTCTATTTCTGCTACTTCATCTATTAAAGCATCATGTGTTGATTGTGAATCTAACAAATCTAAGTTAGAAGCTTTGAAAAACCAAAATGATAGTCTTATACAAGAAATTGCTTCTCTGAAAGATACTTATCGACAATCTCTTGAATCTCAAATGAGATCTCGAGAAAAGATTGAAGCATTGTCGACAAGTAACCATGATCTCAAAGCCGAATTATCTGTGAAAATGACCATTAATGACCAAAAGTTTCAGGAAATCTTGAAACATCGTCCTAAGATAACTGAGCTTGAGAACGAGGTTCTTGAGTTGAAGAACAAATTGGGGAAATTTAGAAATTCATCTTTTCTGTTGAGTGAAATCATTGAGGTATCTGGAAAACAAAAGGATTCCAAGAAAGGTATTGGTTTTGTTGAAATTCCACCACATTTCCAAATGATTATAAAATTAATCCTTTTGCAAGAAAAGAAGAGGATTTGAGTCAAAAAGAACCTGTGATTTCAGAAAATGTTAAATCTGTTAAATCTAAAAATGTTAAAACCCAAGTTGCTCTTCAAAAACCTCATGTGGAAAGTAAAATGGTCTTTGTTGAAAATGTTGACAAAGTCATTATAGAGGATGTGTTTGAACCCCAGATTATACACAAGAATCAGAACATTCCTAGTTCTAATCACAATCTGTGCGAGCCTCACGAATTTGAGGAAGCAGTGTATGGTTCACACAAACCTCAAGAGAAAAAGGAAAATTCAATGAAAGTGAACTCTATGAAGGCAAAGAAGTCGGAAAAACCGAAAATTTCTGATGAGGATTTAATGCGTTTCATTAAATCTTCTAGTTCTAAGCCATCTGCTGCTAGAGTTTTTAAGTTAAAGGGAATGGACACAATGTTCACTGAAAAAGACATTCCAATTAGTATCATTAAACCTGAACTATTGAAAGTGTGTTTTACAATGAAACTTCCAAAGTGCGTGAACTTGAACGTCAATATGCTCAAGCAAAAACATCAGTTTCATCAGATCCATTGACTAAGGCAAAACAACTTTTAAAACAAGCTAAGAAAATTAACTCTGTGAAGTCAACTGGGACAGATACACTAAAAAGTTTTTCGAACTGTTCTAATTTAGATTTTTACTTAAAGAATAAATCTGAATTTTCTGATGAGTTTGCTAAGAGCATGACTAAAAATGTGAGTCATCAACAAACTTCTGAGTTATTCATTCCAAATACCTCGCATCATCATCGTGTAGACATGCGAACTTGTTTCTTTTGCGGTCAACTTGGTCACGTTGTGAGGGATTGTATTCAGAAGTATCAGCAGAATCTTCATCCTTTTATCAAGGACCATTCCAAACCAATTCCTGTGGTAAAGGAGATAAAACGACCTGTGTCGTATGCTGATGATACTCATATTTTGTTCTCTAATGTGAATCCTCGGAAGGTTCTTCATGTTAATGAGACACACGGTCAAGTGAAACCAAAATTCGTTCCAACTGAACCCATATGTCAGAACAAGAATTCAAACATTGTTCAGGCAACTTATCTAAGACGAAAGTCAAAGAAACCTGCAACTTATTCACAAGTTGCTGAACAACAAATGAATGCAAGTAAAGTTAATTTTTCCCAAGAAAACCAAGTGGTGCCCAAGACCGAGGCCTGGGCTGCCTTTCAAGAAGCAAACCCAAAGTCATTAAACTTGATCACCGCTGTACTTCGTACAATTTAAATTACTGACTTGATCAAAATCCGCTGTTAGTCATACAATTGTTCCTCCCTTGCGTGCGTATTAATACCAATAAGAAATGGACCCAGGGGATACAATGTATGTAAGCCAACAGATGGACTCGTGCATACTCACTCACAGTAAAGGAAACTTGATGCATTGCTCAAAATTTCAAAATTGGTATCAAAAATTTTGATTAACAATATAATGGTTTAAGTCAAGTTGGGGTGATTTGGCAAAAATCAAATTAAGCTTGAACTGAGATTAGAGGCTGATAGTTTCTGATATTCTGTGCTTTAATTGAACAAATTAATCATATCACAAAAATACTTGAATGTGTGTTATTAGATTTATGTGGATAACAATACCAATGACCGACTTATCGCAAGTCATAATATCGCTGAAATATAAAACTGTGATGGAAGGACAATTTGGTCAATATGATTCTCTGCTCAAACTCGACAAAAATACAAAAATATGTTCTGTTTTTGAAAAATTAATGAAAACACAAAAAGATCGTCTATTTTTAATTGTTCGGATATTCTTTTGTAAATACATTCTTTATTTTTTTCAAAATACCAAAAATATTTTCGTTTTTCTTTGTACATATTATTTTAAGTTATGTTTCGGAAAAATGAAACGTTTTTAAGGTATTTGGTTGTCGGGATAAAAAGAATCTCGATAACCTAATTTATTTATTTTATTTGATTATTTAATTCATTTAATTATTTAATTTAAAATTAAATAAAAGATTTTTTAATTAGAATCTAATTCGTTATTTATGGATAACGAACTAGGTGATTCTTTAGCGAACTAGCTTCTTGTTCGCTCACCTAATTCGCTTCCGCACTCTGTAACGAATCATCCCTTCGTTATGCATATTTAACGAATCATGACACGAATCATGTCTTGATTCGCTACCTTTAATTTAACGAATCAAGTAGCGATTCGCCAAAATAAGGTAACGAATTGAGTTAGCGAATGGGCTAATTCTTTAACTTTAATTTAAACGAATCGTCTGATTCGTACAAGTTGTACCTCGGGTTGTGTGCAAGGTTATAAAAGACAAGAAAACGAACAGTTCTCCACTGTTCGCCTTCTTCCTTCATCTTAAAGTAACCTTATTCAAATTTTTCTCTTAAATTTCAACCTTCATATTTTGGCATTTCGAAGATATCTTTGAATTTCTAAGGTATAGACGATCATTGCGATCTAATTTTCGTCAAAAATGGTTGTGATTTGTTAGCTAAATTATTGATTTTTAAGGGTTTAAGGGTTTCCGAGTTTTTAAACCTATTTTTTATGATTTGTGTTGATAAACTTGATGAATTATATGTCATTGTGATCGGAATGTGATTTCGATACCCTTGGTGAACTCTAATCAACATTTGATTATTGTTTGCGGGGTTAATTATGTGTTCATGGTCTCGATGTTTATGTTTAGTTAGTTTAACTTAGGTATTTAGAGATGTTGAGCCTCAATCTCTCCAATCTAAGCTTACTAGTGTGATTCCGAGCTCAACGAGCTGATTATCTTGATGCTTCGACGATAGTTATGGCCTAATTGAATCTGGGTTTATAATGTTGATTGTTGTTGTTCTTCCTGATTTTGACCTTGACTATGCGAGTCAAAGAGAAAGTCTTATTTTTTGACCATTCGTTAGTCTGAGCGAATTGGGACTGTTTCGTGTCCAATTCGTTAAGATTCTACACGAACTAGCTGTGCGAATCAGGCATTACACGAATCAGTTGTGGATTCATCTAAAATATAACGAACTAGATCTTAGTTCGTTATAATTAAATAGTAGTTCGCTATGCTCAGTTCGTTAGTTAACTTACTTGATAGCGAATCGCATGATTCGTTACAGTATTGTAACGAATCAGTGAGAAGTTAACGAATGACATTTCAATTTTTTAATTTAATTATATTAACTAGATGTTCAATTAATTTAATTAAAGAATTTAAAACGTCTAATAAGCGTAAATATATTAATTATACATATCCTTTGATTACGTATATACACCATCTATAGATATGTTGATATATTTTGATATCTCTTCTCATATTCGAGTTTATTTATATAGTAAAACATCGCTGATCAAGAACAACAAAATCAACCACCACCAGAACAACCTCCACAGGATCAACAAGATCAACAAGCTGAAGTGATCTTATTGCCGTTTGATAAAATGCACAACATTTGTGCTTATGTTGATCAAGATGTACCTGATTTGGAAACATTTGGAGATATGTTGACTTTCTTACGACGATCAAAGATACACTATGCTATCACTGCTAGACCAAAGGTGTATCTAAGTATTATCAGACAATTTTGGAACACGGCTGCATATGTTGAAGAAAATCAGATCATCAGGGCTACAATCAATCAAACTCCAATTACAATTGATGTTGCAGTGATTCGCCGAGTACTTCAATTCGATGATAATGAAGATTACCCGAGTGAATTTGACAGGTCATTAGTTAGAGGACTATTCACCCGTTTGAACTATAATGGAAATATTCGTAAGTCCATGTTGAATAAGAATGGGGTGTGTGCACCATACAAGTATCTGCTACACGTTTTACTTCATTGTATGAGTGGCCGTCGGGGTGGTTTTAATGAGTGTAGACTGAGTTTGCAGTCGGCCTTTGTTGCCTTGATTCTGAACAAGCCGTATAATTATTCAGAGTTAGTATTTGATCATTTGAAGGAACAGGTTCAGAAAACTCTTCAGTCGAAGAAATTCTTGATGTACCCTCGTTTCCTACAGCTTATTATTCAAGAATTGATTCCGAATTTGGATATCGATCATACAAGAGTGAATGATGTACTTCATCAGGAACACATGACTGCTGATACTGTTCATCGTATGTTAATTTATAGAAAGGAGAAACCACAGGATAAACGGATGATTGGTCATATAATCAATCCGAATTATGTATGTCCTCCTAATGAGCGTTGGATTCACGATGATTCGGATTCCGAGCGTGAAGGGGGAGAAGGTGGGAACGGTGATGGTGGAGATGATGATGGTGATAGTGATGGGAATGATGGTGATGGTGGATCTGGTGAACGAGCTCTTAATGAACAACAAGAAGTAGTCGATGCTGCTCTAGCTGCCACCATGAAAGCTCAGCTGGAAAGAAAAAGAAAGGGTAAAGCTGTAGCTACTAGTGAACCATCAAAGAAGCCCCATGTGTCTGCTGGGGCTAGGGTAATCATTGGAACCCCACCACCACGTCATACAACGCCTCAAAGCTCGGCGGTGCCGCTAACTACTAGCACTCTGATGCTTACTTTGACGACGACGTTGGTGTCACACGAGAGGCTCGGTCTTATTCCTCAAATGGCGTTAACCGAGATACCAAGGCCTCCTGCTGTACTGTCTACAGTTTCCCCAACCCCATCCATAAGACCTCCTCCTACAACTACAACTCCTCCTCCACCTCCGCCTAGTGATATCTCATTTATGAGAATTACTCGGCCTCAAGGACCTGTTCAACCTGTTCACCCGTCCGTATACAACTTGCCACCAGGTCGTCAAACTGAAATGCTGTTGAATCTTCTCCACCTCTATGAAAATCAAATGGAAGCTGACCATCAGAACAAGGAAAAGCTTATGGAGAATCAACGACGGATGATGGGGTACATTTCTTTCTGTCAAAAGGAAACTAAAGTCCTCCGTGAGATTGTTACATCTCAGGGGGTGAAATTGAAAGAGCAGGAGGAAATTATCCTACAACTGACGTGTAAAGATGATGCCCTGAAGCGACTCAAGAACGATGATGAGGATCCTGACGAGTCGGGTGCTGGGGGTGAGCCAAAACAAGCTCACGATTCATCCTCTGGTGCTGGTGTTAGTGGCGGTGATGATTCGAGCAAACAAATTATTATTTATCAAGATCCAACAGCTGCCAAGCCAATTGAAATGATTGCAGCTAACACAGTGATATTTGTTGATGGATCCGGGGTGGTGAAGAGTGTGGTGAATAGAGACGAGATACAGGTTGGTGAGTTTGTTGAAAGATCCTTGACATGGGAGCAAATTTCAATATTGTTTGGGTTGAATGACGATCAATTAAATGTGTTAGAGGCTGAGCCCGATGTTGAGGTTTTGAATGAAGAAGGGTTGGATGAGGATCCGTTGTTTATGAATACGGATTTTGTTTATGAGAACGAGGATATAGAGATGGAGGATGTGACTGCTGAAGAGTACCCGGACTTGTATCAACACACGAACGTTGATCAAGGTGCTCCGGTATTTCAAGAAGAGGTGTTTAAAAAGACTGAGGATGAATTGGAAAAGGTTGTGCAGCGAACAGTATCCTCACTCAAAGAAGTGACTGATGAGGACATAGAAAGATGGTTCAAACGTCATAAAATTCAAAGATATCTTAGAAATGTCAAAATGTGAAGGTTGAAATTTCAGAGAAAAATTTGAATAAGGTTACATTAAGATGAAGGAAGAAGGCGAACAGTGGAGAACTGTTCGTTTTCTTGTCTTTTATAACCTTGGACACAACCCGAGGTACAACTTGTACGAATCAGACGACTCGTTTAAATTAAAGTTAAAGAATTAGCCCATTCGCTAACTCAATTCGTTACCTTATTTTGGCGAATCGCTACTTGATTCGTTAAATTAAAGGTAGCGAATCAAGACATGATTCATGTCATGATCCGTTAAATATGTATAACGAAGGGATGATTCGTTACAGAGTGCGGAAGCGAATTAGGTGAGCGAACCAGAAGCTAGTTCGCTAAAGAATCACCTAGTTCGTTATCCATAAATAACAAATTAGATTCTAATTAAAAAATATTTTATTTAATTTTAAATTAAATGAATTAAATAATTAAATAAAATAAATAAATTAGGTTATCGAGAATCTTTTTATCCCGACAACCAAATACCTTAAAAACGTTTCATTTTTCCGAAACATAACTTAAAATAATATGCACAAAGAAAAACGAAAATATTTTTGGTATTTTGAAAAAATAAAGAATGTATTTACAAAAGAATATCCGAACAATTAAAAATAGACAATCTTTTTGGGTTTTCATTAATTTTTCAAAAACAGAACATATTTTTGTCGAGTTTGAGCAGAGAATCATATTGACCAAATTGCCCTTCCATCACAGTTTTATATTTCAGCGATTGTTGGTGCATAATGTCAGTAGTTCAGTATCTCGTGTTTTGTATGTGTCTGTAATCGTGTTAGATTGTTTGTTTTGGTTTTGAATATTGTTTTACACAAGTTCGCCTGGGATGTAGGCGAACTTGGAGATAAGCGAAGTTATGACAACTTCGCCTAGTACGTTAGGTGAAGTTGTCGAGGTTATATAAACCTCACGTACGCTTATTTTGATTAAGTTTTTTCTGAACGTGTATTAGTGATTATTGATATCACGTGTTGAAGTGTTGCAATACAATCGTGTTTATTAGTATTGTAACGTGTCTTTGTTTATCGGTTCAACGTATTATCTATCTTACGCTCGTATCGTATTACGTGGGGATTCCGCACCCTCGTGTTACGAGATACTCCTGTGTAGATCCGGCTGGGAACCTACAATTGGTATCAGAGCATTTGCTCGTGATTGTGTGGTTCGGGATTATCACACGGGTGCTAAGATCGTTCCGTTCGACTATTCGCGGAACGAGTTTACGTTGAAATACCTAGTTTTGTGTCTTGCCCATCTCCCACCATCAAATATAACCCAATACACCTTCGCATACCTCGCAATACGTCCAATTAAAACCTGCAAAACCTTGTGTTCATCAGGCGAAGTTGCCGTCATATTACGTAGGGTTTAAGCGAACTTATAAGGTTTAAGCGAAGTTATAGAAAGCGAAGTTAAGAACAAGTGAAGTTGAGTACAGCGAAGTTAGGAAGCAGCGAAGTTAAAGTCCAAGCGAAGTTAAGCAAGCACAAGCGAAGTTAACAATAACTTCGCCCAAGCGAAGTTAAGCACAAGCGAAGTTACAATAACTTCGCTATCTGATCACTGTTTATTAAAAAAAAATACTTTCTTTGTATTTTGAGTCGTGTTTCTTTCAACTATGACCTCAATAAACATTACAGAACTGGTAAAAATGGAGGTTGAAGCCGGTTCAGCAACCAAAGCTCCAAAAATGCTTAAGGGTACCGATTTCGTTGCATGGAAAGATCGGTTTGAACAGTATGTGAAGTATCAAGATGCTAAGATGTGGGTTTGCATTCAAGACGGATACATTCCACCAACATCCTTGTTTGAAGGTCGTGAACAAATTAAGAAGTACAGTAAGATGGAAGGGGAGGAAAAGAAAATGTATGAGGCAGAGAGTAAAACTCATGCAGCAATAACAATGGCTCTTCCACAAGAGATTCTTCATACCTTCAAGAAGTACAAAACTGCTAGAGAGCTATGGGAAGCACTAGAAAATAGATATGAAGGTAATATGGGGATACGTGCTTCCAAGGCAAAGCTGCTAAAAACCCAATTCTCTGTATTCAAGTATTTGAAAAATGAATCACTTGACGATATTATCACAAGATATTATCACTTGATTACCGAACTCAGTAATTACTCCATTGAATACAAGGAAGAAGAGATAGTAGAAAAACTTCTTGATGCTCTTCCACCGAAATGGGAAATGTACACGGTTCTGATGAGAGAGGATAAAGACTTTGCCAAGATTGATTTGGAAACAGCGGTCAATAAGTTACGAAATTTTGAACTTAACATGGTTCGGAAGGAGACATCAACTGATCAGGTTCAGGATCCGGGAATGTATGGTGCGAAAGTCACTCCAAGCTCAAGTTCAAAATCAGAATCCTCTGCCTACTACTCAAAGGGAGAATCAAACTCAAACTCAACTCATGACGGTCATGTGATTCTCAATATGGATGGCGACGTATGTTCCGTAGCTGGAGGTAGTAATCCTTCAAAACCTCAATCCACAACTGGAAATTTCTCGTCAAATGTTCCAAGCTACAACTACTCACAGATGCCCATGAGTGTTAAATCAGCTGAACAGCAGTTTGCTTTATACGCATCCTTCATTGCATCTTATGAGAACTACATCAAAGGTAAAATAGTCGACCCTGCAACTTTGGATGAAGACTATGATCAGATTGATGCTGATGATTTGGAAGAGATGGACCTGCAGTGGCAGATGGCTATGATAGTAAGAAGGGTAAAGAGATTAATGAAGAAAACTAGTAGAAAGTTCGTTGGAGAAAGACCAGGGTTTGATAAATCAAAGGTTCGATGTTACAACTGTCAACAAAATGGTCACTTTGCTAAGGAATGCACAAATGAGAGAGTCGAACCAAGTCAGAACAGGCCTGCACAACAGAACGGGGGAGGTAGTGAGAATAGGGCTATGGTATCTAGATAGAATGGTGGATACAACTGGAACATACAAGTTGAGGAAGTGTTCGAACAGGCTAATTTGGTAAACATCGAAACTGGAGGAAGTGAAAAGGAGACGGGAGAAAATCAAGCGTATATGGCAGAAGTGAACGATCAGCTCTCTGAGGTAAGTTCTGAACTTCATTGTATACAATGTGAAAATCTGTCTGAACAATTGAAAACAATAACTGATCAGTTTGTTAGTTTGGACGCACAATTTAAAACCTTAAAAGAAGATCATCACTATACTAAAACTAGAGAAAACAGTTACTCGGTAAAAATAAAAGCTAGTGAAAAGGATATCAGAAGTCTTAAAGCCAGTCTAGCTGAAAAAATACAAGTAATTGATCTTAGTTATGAAGTGTTAGAAGAAAAAACCAAACTAATTGCTGAAAAAGATAAACAGATAGCTGATTACCAGGTAAAAGTGGTGGAACTAAACAGAAAAATTGAACAATTTAGAAATTCATCAGCAATGCTAGATCACATCATAAGTGTTCAACGTTCCCCGGTTAACAAAGGGGGAATTGAATTTTCTGAAGTTCCACCACCGTATAACAATAACTATACTTACAATCCTAGTAATCGGCAATCTGCGAATGTTGAGATTAGTCAGACAGTTCCAATCAAAATTTCTACTAAAGAACCTGAAGTTAATAAGGGCGAGACGAGCAAGTCAAATTCTAACGTTGCGATCTCTATCCCTAGCTCTGTCTCATCAAATTCGGATAAGTCATCCGAATTGGGTGAGATAAAAGAAGAGGTAGTGTTACTAAAACGTGGGGAGGAATATAAGCCCGATGAAAATAATTCTTCCCTAAATCCGTTTGTCCCACCATATGTTAGACAAACAGGTAGTAATGCAACCTCGACATCTACAACAACTATTGAGACGAAAGTTGAAAGCAGAAGTTGTTTCAGATGCAATCAAGTAGGACACCTTATTGCTGATTGCCCTCTAAACCAGAGAAAATTTAGAGGTATGAGGCCTCCGAAAACTGGGAATAAAACGAATATTAATTATGATACTGGTAAGAATGCGAACACACCAAATTTCAGACATTGGACTAAGCCAAGGATTCAAAGAAATCAGTCACATTTTTTCCCAGTTAACTACCAAACCAACCATTATAATTCAGTTAATTCACTAAGGTTTGGAAGGACTCATAGCCAGTCCTCTAGAAGTTTTCTTTTCAGAACTTACAGAAACCATTCTCAAACTGACTTTGGGCAACCAAAGTACTGGATGCCGGTCAACAGATTTAATCGACCCAAGACCAGTAGGTCTTGGGTCCCCAGATTTTAATCTATTTCTTTAATTGTGCAGGAACAGTCAAACAGGGCTGTAAACAATATGTGGGTTGTTGACAGTGGCTGTTCCCGGCACATGACTAGTAACAAGAAATTGTTACGTGACTAGAAATATGTTCAATGATGAAGGGTTAGTTCCGCTGGAGAGAGTGGAGGTAGAATCAGTGGTATTGGAACTGTGACTAATGGAAGAATGAAGTTAGAGAAGGTGAATTTTGTGGAAGAATTGAATCATAACTTGTTGAGTGTGTCTCAGATTTGTGACAAAGAATACACGGTGCATTTTACTAAAAATGAGGCAATCGTTCTTTATCCTGGTTTCATGATACCAGAGGCCTGGGTGGTGATGAAAGCTCCAAGAGAAAAGAACATGTATGTGATGGATATGAGGTCAACTGAGATGACAACAGAAGAGTCATGTCTTCTGTCAAAGGCAACTAAGTCTGAGTCAGAGTTATGGCATCGAAGAATGGGACATATACATCTTCGCAAAATGAATTACATTGTCAAAAATGGGCTGGTGCTTGGAGTTCCCTTGAAGAATTTTAACTTTGAAGATCAGTGCTTGTCGTGCAAGAAGGGAAAGCAACATAAAAAACCTCATCACTCCAAGAAGATTAACTCAATTGTCAGTACCCTAGACCTACTACACATGGATCTCTTTGGTCCCGTGAATGTAAAGAGTCTAGGTGGAACGTCATACTGCTTGTTTGTAACCGATGATTACTCTCAATATTCTTGGGTATACTTTCTGAAGGCAAAAGTTGAGACAGTTCAGTTGGTAATTAACTTGATTACCAAGGTTGAAAATATTGTTGGGAGAAAGGTTATGTACATCAGGAGTGGTAATGGGACAGAGTTCAAGAACTATCAGATGGAGATGTTCTGCTTACAGAAAGGGATAGAACATCAGTACAGCGCCCCGTATACTCCACAACAAAATGGGGTAGCTGAGAGGAAGAATAGAACACTAATCGAAGGAGCCAGAACCATGCTGGCAGATGCTAAACTTCCCGTGGTGTTCTGGGCTGAAGCTGTTGCCACAGCCTGTTATATCCTTAATCGTGTTTTAGCTGTTAAAAGATTAAATAAAACTTGTTATGAACTTATGCATGGTAGAAAGCCAAACTTGAATGGTCTCGAACCTTTCGGGTCCCCATGTTCGATATTAAAGACAAACTCAAAATTTGGTGAGAAAGCCGAGGAAGGTATTTTAGTCGGATATGTTGTTGGGACACCCAACAGAAGAGTCTTTAATTTATCGAACAGCAAGGTTGAGGTGGTATGTAACACTGACATTACGAGTTACAAATCACCAAGGCCTAGCATGGGACCCGCTGAAGCTTTCGACTATGATAAACTATTCAAATCTTTTAATATGCCTTACTTGGATTTTGCAGAAGTTAATGAGAAAATTGCTTCACAGATTTTGTATGACGAGGAGGAAAATATTGTGCAACGTCCGCGATACGATGAAAGTCAACCTTCCTCGTCAAATGCCGTTGATACTCCTGCTGCCTCTACTGAAGAAGAATTTTACAATCCATTTCACTCTCAACATCAATCACCCACTGATGAACTCTCTTCAAATTTAGAAAACAATCTGGAGGTTGGTCCGGTTCAGACTACGGGAGTTCACAAAAATCACCCTTTGGAGAACGTGATAGGTAATCTGTCTGATGGTGTTCAAACAAGAAGAAGTTTGGATGAACACACATGTGTTTACGCAAGCATTAAAGACACGAGTATCATAAACAAATGCTTGTACAACTGCTTCATCAGCCAGATTGAACCGAAAAATTATCAAATGGCTCTAAAAGATAGCTCGTGGGTTGAAGCCATGCAAGAAGAATTAGCACAGTTTGAGAAGATGGAAGTATGGAAATTAGTTGAAAAACCACAGAATGTAAATTTTATTGGTACAAAGTGGGTCTTTAAATGTAAGAGAGATGAGAAAGGGATAATCATACGGAACAAGGCAAGGCTGGTAGTAAAAGGGTTCAATCAGCAAGAAGGAATCGACTACAACAAAGTGTTTGCTCCTGTGGCAAGATTGGAGGAAATTCGGCTATTTTTGGCATTTGCTGCACACAAAGAGATGAAAGTGTTCCAGTTAGATGTGAAAAGTGCCTTTTTAAATGGTAAAGTCGATGAGGTGGTGTATGTTGAACAACCTCCGGGATTCCCTGACCCAGATTTTCCTGATCATGTGTACAAACTGAGTAAAGCTTTATATGGGCTACATCAGGCACCTCGTGCCTGGTACGCAACTTTGTCCGATTACTTGCTTGATAATGGGTTCGAAAGAGGAAAGATCGATAGCACGCTGTTTGTCAAGAGAAAAGGGAGAGATTTTCTACTCGTTCAAGTCTATGTGGACGACATCATTTTTGCTGCATCAAAAGTCGCCATGTGTCAGGAATTTGAAGCAGTCATGAAAGGAGGTTTGAAATGAGCGCCATGGGCGAATTAAATTTATTTTTGGGATTGCAGGTAGATCAGAAGAAAGATGGGATGTTTATTCATCAAACAAAATATGTCCATGATGTGCTCAATCGATTCAAGATGGACGATTGCACCCCATTTGATACTCCAGTCTGCGTCAACCACAAACTGGGTGCTGATTCTGACAGTGATGAAGACGTTGATCCCACCCAATATCGAGCAATCATAGGTTCTTTAATGTATTTAACTGCATCTAGACCTGATATTATGTTTGCAGTTTGTCTTTGTGCTCGTTTTCAGGCAAGCCCGAAAGAATCTCACATGAAGGGAGTGAAGAGAATATTGCGGTATCTCAAAGGCAAGCCTAAGTTGGGATTGTGGTACACGAAAGGGGGAGAACTGGATTTGGTAGCTTACACAGATTCTGACTATGGAGGTTGCAATCAGAACAGGAAGTCTACAACCGGTGGATGTCAGTTTCTGGGAGGAAGATTGGTGTCGTGGCAGTGCAAGAAGCAGACCTCAGTAGCCATTTTCACCTGTGAAGCAGAGTACATGGCAGCATCGAACTGCTGCTCCCAGGTTCTTTGGATACAACAGCAATTGCGCGATTACGGTCTGATTTCACTCAAACTCCTATTTGCATTGATAATACTGCTGCAATCTCAGTAACTAACAATCCCGTCAAACAAAGCAAAACTAAACATATTGACATATTGAGAAGAAATTAATTGTGCTTGAAAAGGTTGATTCTTTGGATAATTTCGCTGATCTTTTTATTAAAGCATTTGACCGATCCCGTTTTCAAAATCTTGTTGAGCTTAATGGGATGATCAATCCTGAGTAACCTTGTTTTTCGTTTTGTTTAAAAAAACCATCACTATCACTTAGAATTATGTCGGTTGCTTCAGTTTGAAGGACACATCTTCAGATATGTTTGGTCCTTACTTCTACTAGTAGATTTTGAGGATAGCCATTAACCAGATGACTGAAAGTGACCGGGGCGGTTTATTATGGGTTTTTATTCTTTCGCTGAAAAACAGTCGTTCATACTTAGTTAGAAGGACACGTACTCGTATGTGGTCGGTCCATCTGATCCATTGGATCTTCAGGATAGCCGTTTACATGAAGACTTTGACTTGATCGGGGCGATAGAACTTAAAATTTTTTTTAGGGACATGATATAATTTTTCAAGTCTATAACTTTGTAAGAAGTTTCAATACAATGTTTAAAAGAAAATTGATCCAACCATGGAAAGTGATAAAAAAACTAATTCTGTGTGCTTAACTGGTGAAGTTATTAGGCCTAAAAGACTCTAGAACAGCCATTGTAAGTTATGGTAGCTTTATATGGTGCGTAAAAGTAGAAGTGATACAAACTAAATCTCCTCGGTTTAATGTGGAGAATCATTCTGAGTTGTGCATGTCTCCATATACATCTTTCCGAATGATAGGCAGAAAAGTGATTACCCAGTCATACACGAGCCCGTGAGCGTTCTGATTCCCGAGAAGATAGTGTCAAGTACCTGCAGTGATCCAGATTCAGGACTTGCAGGTGTCTATAATTTGAAGCTGTATTAATGTCTTTATTAAAAAAAATATGTTGTTAAGCCTTCTGGAGCTTGTGTTGTTTCAAATATCAATAAAGAGGAAAGAAAGAGAACGGGAAGAAGACTCTAAAGATCGATGTGTGCTTACTGTTTAATCAGACACTACGGGTCGAGGTCAACTCGGGGTGACTTGGGGAAAGCCAAATACGCTTTGAGAATAGATAGGAGGCATCACAATCTCTCATGTGATGTCCATCTAAAGTTTGAGCTTAATTGAACCTAATCCGTATCACAGAAGCGATGAAAACCATACTAAGTTTTATACCTGCTTACAACCTGTTTCTTTATGTCATAATACCGCTGAACATGGATCTATGTGACAGCCACTTAATTAGTATGATTCCTGTTCGGATCTTTTCTAAAACATGCAGGTCCTCGTCAAGACTGAAATTTGATCCCGTTTAATTAATTATCTTTACTTTAATTTGTGTTTTATACCTTGGTACGTTTTAATAAACACTTGGTTACTAGTTTTGATCCCTTTCTCTTTAATCTAATTTAAGGCAATGTTGTTTATTAAGAAGTTGGATCAGGCGAATTTATTATCACAGCGAAGTTGTCACTGGGGCGAAGTTAATCTTAACTTCGCCCATGTATTTTCAAACCTATATAAAGGGTTAACTTGGTCAAACTCTTTACAAACTTTCAAACCTAGGCGAACTTAAACCCACTCTCTTCTAACCCTCGGCGTACTTGTACTTCGATTCGAACCTCATTATAATCTGTTTCTAGTCCGTGTTAAAGGTGTGTAGGATCGGTATAACATGTAATTCATATTAATGGTGATAATTAGAGGCCTTGGTGATTCGATTTGTGACATAGTTTGTGCTAACCTTTAAACACTAGATAAACTATCTGTTTTTACTGTGTTTGTAACCCATTTGGTCTTCTAGATCTCAATAGAAACATCTTTTCATGGTTTCATTCTCAAATACACCAAACAAAACCATGATCGGACCTCAGTTATACGCCGTTTCAGATTCAGGCGAAGTTAGGGTTTAGGCGAAGTTGTTCTCAACTTCGCCCTAGGTCTAACTTCGCCTGCTCAAGTTTTTCTTAAATAATTAAACAGTCTGGATTGTTCTTAGGCGAAGTTAGGGTTAGGCGAAGTTATCCTCAACTTCGCCTTAGGATTAACTTCGCCTGCTCAAGCTAATATTATTTAAAAGTTCTGGTTAGATGTTCTCAGGCGAAGTTAAAGTTTAGGGCGAAGTTGTACTCAACTTCGCCATATGGCTAACTTCGCCTGCACATGAGATGTTATCATAACTTCGCTAATGGTAAAAGGTGAAGTTATGATCTGCTACGCAAATGTTCTAACTTAGACCGTTTGTTGTGCAGATATGGCTATTGTGGCAGGGGCTGGTGGTGCTGGTGGTGACGAAGGTGGTGACAACAACCGACAGTTCTTTCCGGGTCACAACATGTATATCACTTTGGATCCGGATGCTAGGGGTAACGACGACTATCGCGAGATCATATCCTTCCTCGTTCGCTCGCGTATTTTTCACGCCATCACTACTACTCTTCCCATTTCTCTACCAAATATTGAAGACTTTTGGCGAACGGTAGAATATGACTGTAGAGTTGATCCTCCGGATATGCGCGCTACAGTGAACAATCAGGTGGTACAGTTCTCAGCAGATCAAATCAGAGTCGCTTTGCAGTTCGGGGTTGAAACTACAGATGATCCAACAGATTTTCCGGCTCCATTCAGAGATGGTGCATTTCTACGTATGGGCTATTCGGGTCCGTTGGGTGACACTCAAAGGAGAAAGGGATTTTTATTAGATCAGTGGCGTTTTCTGATGCACGTGATGATAGTGTGCATGTTTGGTCGTAAAGCTGGCACTGACGGTATGGGGGCAACGATGCAATCTGCAATGACAGCCCTGACTTACAATAAGCCCTACAGCTTTAGTCAGATGGTGTTTTATGAAATTGATCGTTAAAGACGCGCGGTCGCCAGGGAAAGATTTTTAATGTACCCGAGATTTTTACAGATGATTTTGAATCATGTAGCCCCTAAGCTACCTCAACGACGCCCTATCCGTTATGTTGAGAGTGTAAGTAAGAGAATCTTTGCGCAATGTAGATCGTCAAGTGCTCGTAGCAAACCAGAGCTTCGTCCGCGGCACACTGCATTGTTTGGTTATTTGGTGAACCCTGCTTATATTGCTCCTCTAGGAGATGAATTTCGTGACCTAGCACCGCAACAGGCTGATGTTTCTCAACCACCTGTACAGCAAGCACTGCCTGCTGATCCTGTTGCAGCTCCGAAAAAACAGGTCGATCTTGAAGCAGCCTTTGGTGGCCAAGGGTTCTTTGGCATGGAACAAATTGATCCAGCTGCTGAGGTTCGAGCCCCAGTAGCTGAGGCATCTGGTGTAAATGTTTCGATGGTAGCTACGTCTATAGCATATTCTGAGAGAACCGACTCTAACTCCTCCGCTGATGATATCGTTGAAGCACAACAGATTCTTGTCAGACAAGAAAGAATACATGGCAAGAGAAAGAAAGACTCGGATGACAGTGAATCTGACTTCGAGGAGGAGTTAGACCAGTTGATACGACGATCAAAAAAGGTCAGAACTGGTGAGGGTTCCGGAGTTGGTGAAAGCTCAAGGGTGGTTCGTTTCTCTCCACCCTCGTTATCTGGCATGACTATGGTTCCTGCTTCGATGACTGTGATAGTACCGATTACCTCCAGTGTTCCCGTGGTAACAACGTCATCATCATTTGGTATTCCACCAACCACGTTTCAGTTTTCTGCTCCGAAGATAGTTTCCTTGCCACCTCCTACTGTTACTCCATCGGAGGTTGTTGCAAGATTTGTTGAGTCAACGTTGGTTGCTACTGCGGGGTTATCTGTTACAATACCACCCGCGGTTACTGTTCAGCCTGCTTCTGATACTCCAGCCAGTTTGGGAATACCTCCACCTTATGCTCAAGACGTTTCTCACATGCGTTTTGATTTTGATGCTACCTTGTCTGATTCTGAAAGGATAGCGGCTCTTGAACGGGTAGTTGCTGAACAGTCAAGAATCAATCTAATCCAGACTCAAGCTATCCAGCGACTTGTAGCAGAAAATCAGATCCAATCGTCCCTCCTTGTTGAACACGGTAAATTATTTGATGCTCTAAAACAGTTCTTAGCATCTTAGGGGGAGACGAGCTGCAAGGGCGACGAGTTGAGATCCAAGAAGAGTCAATATAGAGACGATGATCCCAATGCATCGAAAGGTGCAGGTGGTGAGTTGCCAAGAACCGAACAAACTCTTGGGACTTCCACATCTCAGGGGGAGTCAGCTGGTACAGCAGGTGGATCAGGTGGTGAAAATGTCGTGGTTGTTGATGATGAGGAAATGTTGGGTGATGATGATGTGTTAACTATTGAGGAGATTGAAAAGATAGGAGAACAGATTGTGATTGATAGTGAGATAGAAGAAGGTGAGATTGTGGATGATATTGTAGAACATGATATTCCAGACGTTGACAAGGTGAATGTGAGTCAGGATATGGATATGTCAGATGAGTCTGAGTGGGAAGAACAACCGAGATGGAAAGAAGGCTATGCTCAGTGGTTTGTTAAGACAAAGAAGCCAGCGGTCCCAACGATGTTCAAAAAGAGTTACAATATCAAGGGGTATGCTGAGTCAAAGAAAGGTATTATTTGTTGGCTGTATGACGAGCAGTTAAAGTTATTTGTGATTAAACGCTTTGATGGGATTCAGTATTTTAAGAGGACGTTGAGATCTCTCAATACCTTGCCTGAGTGTGAGGTGAAGGATTTGGCTAGATTGAGATTGATTAATAGGAGTGATGACAATATGGCTAGAATAATGGGGAAGATTGTGTGAAAAGAAAGTGTGAAAGAGAAGAAGTTTGAGTTGTAAAAGCCTCAGAAAGGGAAGCTACTTGAAGATAAGGAAAGAGGAATGCGAGCTGATGGCAAACCTTGGATGGTGATGAAATATAAGCCGATTCGGTGTTTGAAAGAAGTGCCGATGAAGACAATGCCCAAGGATGTTTTAAAGAGTCTCAAGTGGTGGTACGTTGATAGCCAAACAGCTGAAGCGGTTATGGAAGATAAAGACGAACAGGAAATTCTGAGAGTGTATGATCCCATACACTTGGTAAATTTGTCTCAAGCTGACTTGCAGGTGCTAAACGATAAGAAGATATTCTATATTCCTGCATGGAAAGATGAAGCCAAAAAGTACCAGAGGGTGGTCTCTGTTTGTGTAAGACAGGGCGTTCATGCTTGAAGACGGGTGACACGAGATTTTTGGCATTACGACACGAGAATGAAGATAGAGATATGAAGCTACTGTCAATGGGGAGTCTGTTGGTGCATAATGTCAGTAGTTTAGTATCTCGTGTTTTGTATGTGTCTGTAATCGTGTTAGATTGTTTGTTTTGGTCTTGAATATTGTTTTACACAAGTTCGCCTGGGATGTAGGCGAACTTGGAGATAAGCGAAGTTATGACAACTTCGCCTAGTATGTTAGGCGAAGTTGTCGAGGTTATATAAACCTCACTTCGGCTTATTTTGATTAAGTTTTTTCTGAACGTGTATTGGTGATTATTGATATCACGTGTTGAAGTGTTGCAATACAATCGTGTTTATTAGTATTGTAACGTGTCTTTGTTTATCGGTTCAACGTATTATCTATCTTACGCTCGTATCGTATTACGTGAGGATTCCGCACCCTCGTGTTACGAGATACTCCTGTGTAGATCCGGCTGGGAACCTACAGCGATATTATAACTGGCGATAAGTCGGTCATTGGTATTGTTATCCACATAAATCTAATAACACACATTCAAGTATTTTTGTGATATGATTAATTTGTTCAATTAAAGCGCAGAATATCAGAAACTATCAGCCTCTAATCTCGGTTCAAGCTTAATTTGATTTTTGCCAAATCACCCCAACTTGACTTAAACCATTATATTGTTAATCAAAATTTTTGATACCAATTTTGAAATTTTGAGCAATGCATCAAGTTTCCTTTACTGTGAGTGAGTAAGCACGAGTCCATCTGTTGGCTTACATACATTGTATCCCCTGGGGTCCGTTTCTTATTGGTATTAATACGCACGCAAGGGAGGAACAATTGTATGACTAACAGTGGATTTTGATCAAGTCAGTAATTTAAATTGTACGAAGTACAGCGGTGATCAAGTTTAATGACTTTGGGTTTGCTTCTTGAAAGCGAGTGAAATATTCATGCTTATGAATACCCAGATGATTAAGCCGCATAAAGACTCACAGTGTCCAGAATCCTAACGCTTGTTATTTGCTTTATTTTATTTTTGGGTGATCAACAAATATAAGGCTTGAGTATGACTGGTTATTACATTTCTGTCATCCTCACCGAGACTTTTGCTAGAGACTAACACCCCTTTCAATTTGGCGTTTCTTTATGTTTATATCACATACTTTACTCTACTAGGTTGTTTTAAGAACTACCAATGCACCAATGCAATAAAGCACACAGTCTTTTAAGCTTACTTTTTACTGGATTTGGGGTCAAGATAATCAATGTACTATCATGTTCTCTGTTTGCTTCAAAAAACTCAAAATTTTGAGGAGCATAAAATAAAGAAAAGATAAATTTAATCGTCCCAGTTAACTTAAGTTTATAAATAAATGGCTAACCATCAATTCACAAGTGAATAATAGGACCAAGACATGCAAGCATTCTTCACAAACTTAAATAACCGACATAATTTTCAGCAAGAAAATAATCTAAAAACGCCTGCAAAAATCTTTTTGGTTTTTTCTCTATACAAACTTTAAAAACACAATATTTTTGTCTTTTTCAATTTTCTTATAAACAAAATAAACTTCACAATCTTTTTTGATTTTTTGGATTTTTCTCTACAAACATAAATCACATTCTTTTTAGTTTTTCAAAATTTTAAAATGTTTTTGGTTTTTCTAAATATTTAAAAGAAAAACATTAAAGAACAGAAATCACAATATTTTTGAATTTTGAAATTTAATGTTTTTGGATTTTATCTATACAAACGAAAAACACACTCTTTTTGTATTTTCTAGATTTTCTCCCCCTAAAACTAAAATAAATTTTAAAAGAAAAATATGACAGAAAATAAAGATAGTCATCCTTGTTTAAGGATATCAGCGAGGGTCTTCAATCCGTTTAAATCAAGCAAAAATTTAAAACGTGTTTTGTCAAAAGCTTTAGTAAACAGATCGGCTTTCTGAAAGTCAGTATGTACTTTCTCAAGGTCAATCAACTTCTTCTCAAAGCAATCCCGTATAAAGTGATATCGAATTTCGATATGTTTTGTTTTCGAATGTTGTACGGGATTCTTTGTGATAGAAATTGCAGCAGAATTATCAATCAAAATAGGAGTAGTAAGAAACTTCAAACCGTAGTCGCGAAGATGTTGTTGTATCCACAAAACCTGGGAACAGCAACTCAAGGCTGCAACATACTCAGCTTCGGCGGTTGAAGTGGAGACCATTGTCTGCTTCTTACACTGCCAGGAAACAAGCCGGTTTCCTAAAAATTGACATCCTGCAGTCGTTGATTTGAAATTGATCTTGCATCCTACATAATCTGAGTCTGAGTAGGCAGTAAGATCGAAAGTATCATCCTTGGGGTACCACAACCCGATGTCTGGATTTCCCCTCAAATACTGAAGAATTCTCTTGACTGCAGCTAGGTGAGTCACTCGTGGACTTGCTTGATACCTAGCACAAAGACAAACATCAAACATAATATCAGGGCGAGAAGCCGTTAAATACATTAAAGAACCAATCATAGCACGATAAAGGGTCGGATGAACGGTATCCTCCAATTCATCCGGTGATAAATTGTGCCCTACTGGAAGAGGAGTAGAAGTGATTTTTCCGACAGAAATCTTGAATCGGCTCAAGACGTCGTTCACATACTTAGTCTGGTGAATAGAAATTCCGTGAGCAGACTGGTAAACCTGCAACCCTAAAAAGAAATTCATCTCTCCCATCGAGCTCATCTCGAACTTTGTTTGCATGGAATTCTCGAACTCCTTACACAATGTGTCATTTGTAGACCCAAAAATAATATCGTCGACATAAATCTGGACTAGGAGAAGATCGTCACCAACAGTTTTATGAAAAAAGTGCAGTCGACAGCCCCTCGTTTGAAGCCATTATCAGTCAGATGGTCGGCGAGCGTGCCATACCAAGCTCTCGGGGCTTGATGTAGACCATACAGGGCCTTGTTTAATCGGTAAACACGGTCCGGATAATCAGGATCTTCAAAACCACGAGGCTGTAAAACAAACACTTCCTCGTGTAATTCACCATTGAGAAAAGCACTTTTAACATCCATTTGATAGACCTTAATATTCTTATAAGCTGCATATGCCAGGAAGATTTGAATCGACTCTAATCTTGCAACTGGAGCATATACCTCTATGTAATCAATACCCTCTTGCTGATGAAAACCTTGCACCACTAAACGTGCCTTGTTTCTCACAATTACCCCTCGATCGTCTTTCTTACACTTAAATACCCACTTAGTCGGAATGGCTTTCTTGACTCTAGCAGATTTGTCTATTAAGTCCCAAACACCCAAACGTGCAAATTGATGTAATTCTTCTTGCATAGCTTCTACCCAAGAAGGATCTTCAAGTGCCTTACGAGCTGTCGTTGGCTCAACTTGAGATAGAAAGCAAGAGAATTTGGCAAGATTTACAATTCCCGAAGAATGTAAGTTAGTGTAAGCACACAATATGTTATTATCACTTGACGAAGCAACTTGATGACGTGTACGAACGCCCACATCAAGTTCTCCAATGATGTTTTCCTGCGGATGATATCCATGAATCCGAAGAGTGGGATTCTCAGGAACAACAACATTATCAAATAAGTTAGTGTAATGTTCACCTAACTCGGGAGATGAAACATTATCACTGTCAAGATCAATAACTTGATCTTCAACTTGATCATCATCAGAAGAAGTAGAAACATTATCAATAACAACTGGAGAAACAACTTGAGGTTCTTCAGTTGGAGCATCTGGTTGAGATTCAACATCATTAGAACTTGAAAATCTTGGAATGGTCAAATGATCTTCAAAGTATGCTCGAACCAGATCTTCGTCGATGTGTTCAGTCGAAGGAATAAATGAATTAAATAAACTATCGTAGTCAAACATCCAGTCTGGACCTTTCCCTTGAAGAGGAGTTGTGAACTTTTGACAGTCCACATGGTACCATTCTTCAACACAACCAGATGTGAAATTAAAAACCCTTTTATTTGGAGATGCATATCCCAAGAAATACCCTTCAATAGCTTTTTCTTCAAATTTACCCGAATCCTTCTTCAACATTGTACACGGACACCCAAATGGTTCCAGGTACTTTAAATTAGGTTTTCTATTATTTAAGAGCTCGTAGCTTGTCTTCTGGAGTCGTTTCACAGTTAGAACTCGATTAAGCGTATAACAAGCTGTATTCACTGCCTCATTCCAGAATTGGACAGGAAGCTTTGAATCAGCGAGCATTGTGCGTGCAGCTTCAATCAGAATTCTATTTTTCCGTTCAGCAACACCGTTTTGTTGAGGTACATAAGGTGCACTATATTCTCGGTTAATTCCCTTTTGAATATAAAAGAAATCCAATATAATGTTTTTGAATTCAGTACCATATCACTTCGGATTCTCCTCACCTTTTGTTTATACAGTGATTCGATCTTAGTAATAAGGTTTTGTACCAAAACCGGTGTTTGATCCTTCGAACTCATAAATAACACCCAAGAGTATCTCGAATAATCATCAGTCACGACAAGACAATACCAATCCCAGAAATAATAGCACGATTCACTTGACCAAACAAATCCATATGAAGTCGTTCTAGCGGAGTATCAATGGAATTGAATACCTTAGATGGGTGTGATTTCTTCTTTTGTTTGCCCTTCTTACAAGCAACACAATGATCTGATAACTTAAAATTCTTTAACGAGACACCCTCAACTAAGTCATTTGCCATTAAATAATTCATCTTTCTGACATGTATGTGACCCATTCTACGATGCCATAGAATCGAGTCTTTCTCGGTTGCTTTCGAGACAAAACATGTTTTGATTGATGTGGATACCTTAGAACTCATATTTAAGACATAAATATCATTTGATCGTGGTGATCTCATGACAACCATGTCCTCGGGAATAACATAACCCGGTTTCAAGATAAGACATTCTTTGTCAGTAAATATTGTAGTGTACTTTTTATCACAAATCTGCGATACACTCAATAAGTTATGATCAACTTTATCACAATAATTTACTTTCTCAAATGTAATCTTTCCATTAGACACTTCACCTTCTTGTGTGATCATACCCCCAGAATTCCCAGCAAACGCCACATAACCCCCTTGAATATTTCTCACATATGATAAGAGGTTGAGATTTCCAGTAATATGGCGCCGCTGTCCATAATCCAGCTTTCACCAGAAATGGTCTTGGATGAACCCTACACACAAAAAAAAGTGATTAGTTCAAAAAGGTAGCCCAGGCCTCGGTCTTGGGCACCTCTTGGTTTTCTTGGGAAAAATTAACTTTACTTGCATTCATTTGTTGTTCAACAACTTGTGAATAAGTTGTAGGTTTCTTTGACTTTCGTCTTAGATAAGTTGCCTAAACAATGTTTGAATTCTTGTTCTGACATATGGGTTCAGTTGGAACGAATTTTGGTTTCACTTGACCATGTGTCTCATTAACATGAAGAACCTTCCGAGGATTCACATTAGAGAACAAAATATGAGTATCATCAGCATACGACACAGGTCGTTTCAAAATCTCCTTTACCACAGGAATTGGTTTGGAATGGTCCTTGATAAAAGGATGAAGATTCTGCTGAAACTTCTGACTACAATCCCTCACAACGTGACCAAGTTGACCGCATAAGAAACAAGTTCGCATGTCTACACGATGATGATGCGAGGTATTTGGAATGAATGACCCAGAAGTTTGTTGATGACTCACATTTTTAGTCATGCTCTTAGCAAACTCATCAGATAATTCAGATTTCTTCTTTAAGTAAAAATCTAAATTAGAACAGTTCGAAAAACTTTTTAGTGTATCTGTCCCAGTTGACTTCACAGAGTTAATTTTCTTAGCTTGTTTTAAAAGTTGTTTTGCCTTAGTCAATGGATCTGATGAAACTGATGTTTTCGCTTGAGCATATTGACGTTCAAGTTCATGAACTTTGGAAGTTTCATTGTAAAACACACTTTCAATTAGTTCAGGTTTAATGATACTAATTGGAATGTCTTTTTCAGTGAACATTGTGTCCATTCCCTTTAACTTAAAAACTCTAGCAGCAGATGGCTTAGAACTAGAAGGATTAATGAAACACATTAAATCCTCATCAGAAATTTTCGGTTTTTCCGACTTCTTTGCCTTCATAGAGTTCACTTTCATTGAATTTTTCTTTTTCTCTTGAGGTTTGTGTGAACCATACACTGCTTCCTCAAATTCGTGAGGCTCGCACAGAATGTGATTAGAACTAGGAATGTTCTGATTCTTGTGTATAATCTGGGGTTCGAACACATCCTCTATAATGACTTTGTCAACATTTTCAACAAAGACCTTTTTACTTTCCACATGAGGTTTTTGAGGAGCAACTTGGGTTTTAACATTTTTAGATTTAACAGATTTAACATTTTCTGAAATCACAGGTTCTTTTTGACTCAAATCCTCTTCTTTTCTTGCAAAAGGATTAATTTTATAATTATTATGGAAATGTGGTGGAATTTCAACAAAACCAATACCTTTCTTGGAATCCTTTTGTTTTCCAGATACCTCAATGATTTCACTCAACAGAAAAGATGAATTTCTAAATTTCCCCAATTTGTTCTTCAACTCAAGAACCTCGTTCTCAAGCTCAGTTATCTTAGGACAATGTTTCAAGATTTCCTGAAACTTTTGGTCATTAATGGTCATTTTCACAGATAATTCGGCTTTGAGATCATGGTTACTTGTCGACAATGCTTCAATCTTTTCTCGAGATCTCATTTGAGATTCAAGAGATTGTCGATAAGTATCTTTCAGAGAAGCAATTTCTTGTATAAGACTATCATTTTGGTTTTTCAAAGCTTCTAACTTAGATTTGTTAGATTCACAGTCAACACATGATGCTTTAATAGATGAAGTAGCAGAAATAGAATTACTAACCTCGTTAATCTTGGCCATGCAAGCAAACATTGATTCGGCAGGCTTGTTGCAAGAGTAGTCAGAATCAGATCCAGAATCATTATCGGAAGACATCTCACTACCAGTTGCATCTTGACAATCTTTATGTAACCCAAACATAGCCAAATTTGCTTGAACATCATTGCATAGTAACCGTTGTGACCAGTCGGTTCCATCTGCTAACATTGCTTGTGTTGTAGAAGAAGATGGTTTCTTTTCAGCATCACTTCCTCGTGGTGTAGAAGCATTTTGACTTTGACCATGAGGATCAGTGTATTCTTTCCTTGGTTTGTCACATTCCTTCGCGAAATGCCCAAATTCTTGACAATTATAAAACTTTACTTTTAATTTGTCAAAACCCAACTTCTAGTTTAAAGCTGGAAGATCTTTTCCAGTTCTCTGCATGAATCTTTTAACTTTACGAACGATCATAGCCATGTTCCATTTTAAATCCATGATTTCTAGATCATCTGGATCTACTGATCATAGTCCTCATCTGTTAAATCACTTGTGGCAATCTTACTACTCACTAAGTTTTCATATGACGACATAAAAGCTGTCAGAAAAGCAAAGTTTTGCTCAGCTTCCTTCATATTAACATTAGGTGGTGTAGCAAATGGATTTGTATTAGTTGAACTTCCAGAACCACCCGAATATCAGAGTAGAAACAAACTTTTGGATCATTAAACATAGTTGATTCTTGTTCACTTGCAGCATGAGTAAGAAAAGCAGTGATTGGAGAGATCGTTGAACTAAGAGGCATACTTCCACCATAGAAAGCTGGATCTTGATTTTCTTTGGAGGATTTTTGACACTTAAGATCGTATTCTCTAGCTTCGATCTTTTGTAGAAATTCAAGTGCAGTCAAGTCTTCATTCACAAAATAGTCATTCTCTTTCAAAACCATTAGAAATGTTGAGTAAGAACTTGGAAGCACACTTTTAATAGTGTTAATTTTATCCCTTTCAGAAATTTCCATTTTCATCTTGTCCATTTCAGCAATTAAATGACTAAATCTTGTAGTCATCTCTTCAACTGTTTCTCCCTTCAATAGATTAAAGTTTCGAAACTGCAACTTGAGCATTACTTTCTTACTCTCAGCTGTGTTTCCCATGCTTCTCATACGCAGATGTTGAAATAAAGACGCACATCTCTTGATACTACCAACTTGATGAAAGATATTTTCTGGTAATGCCATAGTAAGCGTAGAATAGGCTTTTATCTCGATTTCTAAAGCTTTCTTCTCTTCTTGTGAGTATTGAGAAACAGCTTTAGGAGTATACCCAATAGTATCATCACCAATCATTGGTGCCATATAAACTTCATCAAGACAGTAAGAGCAATCAGGATGAACAGATCCCAAATATACACGAAACCGAGGTTCCCACTTGGCAAAGTCACTGAACTTCATCAATCTTGGACATTTAGAATGCGAACCTATCTCGGTATCAAGTTGCAACATCTGTTGCATCAACATGTTTTGAGAAGCTAATGCATACATACCGGCCATCTTTGAAAAGTTTCAAAAATTTAAAGGGTTTAATGAATAAGGTTTAACGAACTGTGAACAGTTATAGCGAGCTGTGAACAGTTATAGCGAACTGTGAACAGTTATAACGAACTGAGAATAGTTATAGCGAACTGTTAACAGTGTTTAACGAATCATCTCTTAACGAAGTTAAGATTTATCAATGGCGAAGTAGATAACGAATGAGATGAAGGTTTAGCGAATCACAAGTCAACTTAACGAATTGACCAAACGAATCACAAAGGATTAGTTTAGCGAATCACAAAGGATTAGTTTAGCGAATCACAAAGGATTAGTTTAGCAAATCAGATGATAATCAGTAACGAATCACTAAGGAATGCTTAGCGAAATAAGATAACGAATCAGCTACAGTTGATAGCGAATCAACTATAACGAATCAGGTTGTTACAACCGTTTGTAACAAACTCTGACACCTTATGCCACGTGGCAAAGGTTGTTAGGACACAAATTCCAAGAAGAACACATGTCACACGAATCGGTTAATCTAGATAACGAACTAGATAACACGAACCAATAACTCACACGAACTGGTTAACGAACTGGGTAACGAAGTAACACAGTTGATAACGAATCACCGTGAAACATATAGCGAATCACCAGGAAGAAGATAACGAATCAAGTTCATCTTCAAATCTTCAAACAATTTTTCCAGAAATTTTGAAGATCAAACCCAGAAATACCAAATTTGTAATACTCTTTCAAATCTTAACCAAATCGTACAAGTAACCTATCAATATTCTCGTAATCAAATTCAGAATCCAATACACATCATCTCGTAACCGATTAACATCAATAGCCAAACCAATTTTGACCAAAACACAACCCTGTTTCGGACTTAAACCGAAATCAATACCAAACAACACAAATCCAAACCACACCTCAATTCCTCTAATCCGAACCTCTACAATACCTTAACCAACAAGAATTCAATCCAATTCGTCCATAATTCAACCAATTCAAATACAAATTGATTCAAAACCTCTTAAACAGAAAATATAATAAAAATGATAACAATATCAAACCAAATCAAGTGTATGAGCACCAACAGCTTTGATACCACTTATTGGAAACAGTTTGACTCGTATAAATAACAGTAACAACGAACAGATCTCAGATCTGTGATTATACTTAATACGATCAAGGATCTAGCTCATAATTAACATTGATTCAGTGTTATATATGTGTATAATATTAGATGAAGCTTGAGAGAGAGGTTGGGCAACAATTCGTTAATTAACTTCTCAAAACTTTTCAAAAGCTCTTCAAAAACTCTTTTCAATTGTGAACAGGAGTTCACTATAAATAGAAGGTGATCTGGTTCGCTAACATCCCCTAGCGAACCAGCGTCCCCTTCGTTACATACATTAAATTAGCGAAACACCCCCTGATTCGTTAACATCCCCTAACGAATCAGGAGGGAATACATTAACAGTCTAGTTCGCTAACATCCCCTAGCGAACTAGACTATAACTTAACGAACTAGCTATTAAATAAATTAATTATTACATTAATTAATAAACAAAAACGTTAACGATAAATACAAAGACTCAAGACGCAAAACGGTGCACGAAATACCAAACGGATCCTGTCTAGATCTTAGCACCGCTTACCATCCTCAAACGGATGGTCAGTCTAAAAGAACCATTCAGACCCTTGAGGACATGCTAAAAACTTGTGTGCTTGATTTTGGTGGTAATTGGGATACTCATCTTCCATTTGTTGAGTTTTCATACAATAATAGTTATCATTCGAGCATCAAAATGGCTCCATTCGAAGCGCTCTACGGCCGTAAATGCCGTTCTCCTATTTGTTGGAACGAGATCGATGAGACTCAGCTCACTGGACCCGAAATGGTACAAGATACCACCGACAAAATAGCTCAAATTCGTAATAATCTGCTCACTTCTAGAAGTCGCCAAAAGTCTTACGCTGATAAGCGACGACGACCCTTGGAATTCGAAGTCGGCGACCTTGTCCTCCTCAAGGTTTCACCTTGGAAAGGAGTAGTCCGTTTCGGTATGAAGGGTAAACTAGCCCCCCGTTTTGTTAGTCTATTCAAAATCCTTGAACGAATCGGAGATGTTGCTTATCGCCTCGAGCTCCCGCAAGAGCTTCAAGGAATCCATCCTGTGTTTCATGTTTCGAACCTTCGAAAGTGTCTAGCTGACGAGAACCTTCATATCCCTCTCGAAGAAGTACGTATCGATAAGACAATGTACTTTGTTGAAAGACCGGTGGAAATAGTAGATCGAATGGATAAGGAAACCAAGCGTAGCCGAATCCCTTTGGTCAAGGTTCGTTGGGAATCTAAGCGTGGTGCGGAAGTCACTTGGTAACGTGAAGACCAAATGAAGTCTAAGTATCCGCATCTTTTTGCTACGGATGCTAATTCCTAATTTCGGGACGAAATTTCTTAAAAGTTGGGAACGTTGTGACATTCGTCAAATTCAATTTAGTATTTGTACTCGTTTTATTACCCGTTTGTAATCGGATCGTTGCATTTAATGAAACGTTGAGTTATTAATTATGTTATTCGGTTTTATCTTTATTTACGCGTGACTCGTATTAAAATATTTATAATCGTTTAAAGTATCTATTATGTGCGTTTATAACCTTTACAATATACAACTCACCACAATTGATCACCAAACTAATTTTAAGGGACCATTTTGCAAATAACAATTTTTTTCCCTCTTATTTCTCTTCTCCCCGTCGCCATCAAACACCCCCCCCCCCTTTCCATATTTTTTTATTCAATTGACCTAGAAATCACGGAATTTGATTAACTAGCTTGATCCTTATCATACACGCTCCACCTTATTATGGTATAACGCGTAATTGACAGCCAAAACGAATCAAATATGAATCAATTTCGTTATCATCATAGGCGGCTGATTTTGATCTCGTTAGCCTATAAAAACGAGTCCAAAACTCAATTAAACTGCTCCACACCATCTCCTCACAATCCCGAACATAAACCCTAAGACAATTGTAGCCAATAAACAGTTCTTGACCCCGTTGAACTAGTCTTCTAGCCGCAACCCTAGTCACATCGTTCTTCATCTTTCGTTGCTCGTTTAAGGTAATTGAATGTTCATTTGTGATCGATTTTCAATAGGGATTAAAAGCCCTCTGTCAACTTCATGAGACAGAGGGCAAAAGGTCTTGAATTAGGATTGATTCGTTCTAGGGTTCTTATGGTTTAAGGGTTAACTGGAATGAATGGTTATATACTTTTTGTTTGATAAACTAAACAAATAAGCCACTAGCTCAGTTGGCCAACACTCAGGTTGTATAATCGAGACCCGGCCAGGAGCGCAGGTTCGAATCCCCCTGGTCCGGTTTTTGGTATCTTTTTATTCTTTTTTTATTTCTTTCAATTTAATTATTTTGTTTAATCAAATGTATTTTTTTATTAAAACTTTAATAATATTAACACTTAATAATATTTACACTTGTTTAACGAACCAAACACTATTAAACTTTCAATAATAAATTCTCGTTAAATGTTTACAAGTATATATATATATATATACATATACATATATATATATATATATATATATTTCTATAACGGTAACAACAAAGACAACAACAGCAATAATAATAATAATAATAACGACTTTTAAGATATTTAAAATTTATAATACACAAATTTTATGAGAATCCTTTAACAATCCCAAATATATTATAAACCCATGTTTGCTCCTTTGTTAGTTCGTTTACATTGTTTTAGATTTTTATTTTTGTATATACTTTAATAACTAGGACAAATTGTCGGGACTTATCGCAGAACCATCTAGTTGCTTTAATCGTTACCATCTCCTCGTTACCGTATTCCCTATTTCAAGTGAGTTCTTCATAACCCCGTTTTAACGCTTTTAATATTTTGGGGTGTAACATGTCACAAGTTTTACCTCGTTAGTTATGTGCTTATTTATAAACCGATTCACAATTAGCGTACATGTTAATATTATTTTTGCATATTGTTTATGATTATACGTGAACTTGCTTGCAACGTGTTTACTATTCTTATGGTGGAAGTTACGCAAACGCATACACATACACATAGTGGGAGGGTCCGACGGGACGTACCCGCGCCGTCTAACATTACGACTTCGGTTGTTCGTAAGGTGGTTCTCATTTCCCCTATTACTACGGCCTCGGCTAAAAGAACGGGATGGCGACATTAATTGATTTCATTTACTTTACATAGGATATTTATTACATTACGAATGTTGAATCGTGGTTTATATATATATATATATACTCTAAAACTTATAAAAACTCACCAACTTAATTGTTGACAAATATATTATTTTCAACGTGCTACAGGTTGAATCGATGACATGCTAAGGATGAAGATCATTAGTATACCTTAGGATATTTGAATAAAGAACTTATTATTGTTTTGATGAAGTGTTTCTTTTTTTTATAATTATGAATAATTGTGTACTTGTTACGTTACGAAATTAAATGATATAATTATTTCTGCTTTAAATAGTGTTACGAGCTATGAGTGATCTGTACGTTACACCCGGGCGTATTCTGCATAAATCTGGGGTGTTACAGATTGGTATCAGAGCCGTAACTATAAGATAAAGAACTAAGGTATACCGATAATAATCTCTAACTTCTAAATTAACTATCTCTAACTATATATCATACTTCTATGCTATGCTAGTGTAACCCTTAGCTGACAGGGGTCTGGGGTCAGCGCCCCTGACAGCGGGGCTAGGGGCAGCAGCCCCCAGCAAGGTCTAAGGGGCAGAGCCCCTGGATGGAAAAATCTTATTTTTGTTAATAGGTGATGTGGGGAGATCAAACGTTTACTAAATAATGACGACATGAGTTATGGAATTACAAGAGTTTAAAATTAAATGATGTGGGGAGATCAAATGTTTACCAAATAATGAAGACATGAGTTATGGAATTACAAGAGTTTAAAATTAATATGTCTTTTTGTTTAATCATTAGAAACCCAATGGTATTCTTTTTCTCTTAAATACTTGAGATTTTGTAATGTAAGAAAAGATAAGGTTCGGAATATATGAAAAAAAAAAATCATTCCTCTCTATCACAGTGTGTGTTAGTGTGTGAAGGACCTAATTATCGGCATTCTTTGTGAATCAACGATAGTTGGAAGAATTGATCCTGGTATTCGTGTGAATCAACAGGTTCAATTATTTATCTTATTTATGATCTACATCTTTTCTGGAAGTTCGGGAAAGAATCACACGAGTATTTGCAGAATCAACGTGTTTGACTTCCAATTTTATCATCACGCTGCGACAGGTGGTATCAAAGCCGAATTCCTGGCTCAATGTGGCTTGTGAGGGGAACAATATCTATGATTCCTGGCCCGTGTTTGATGAATACGAGGATGAGGAATGGTATGTTTGGGCAACCGGTGATGTTCTTGAAAGTTTAAAAAGAAAACATGAGTGGTCTACAAGTTATTCAGGTATTTTTGATGAAATTTTAAGGGATTGTACGATAGAAAATGGTGGTGATATTGTGGTTAATGGTGATTCGAATTTGTCTTCCATATACATGGTATCTCCCACTATTTTGAAACTTCATATTAATGAGTTAAATGAAGATGCAAATTTTAAGAAATTTCCTACCGTAATTATCAACTATTTCCCACATTCGATGGTCAAAGAAAAATATTTTATGTGTGAGCTTGATATGGTGGGCCCCAAAGTGAAAAATATTAACACGAATCAGATGGATGGTCCCTTTGACCCAGGTGGCTACGGTTTGAAGACAAAAACTCGAGGGCGGGTTTTTTCAAATGTGGAGAGAATAATGTGGGGAGATCAAATGTTTACCAAATAATGACGACATTAGTTATGGAATTACAAGAGTTTAAAATTAAATGATGTGGGGAGATCAAACGTTTACCAAATAATGAAGACATGAGTTATGGAATTACAAGAGTTTAAAATTAATATGTCTTTTGGTTTAATCATTAGAAACCCAATGGTATTCTGTTTCTTTTAAATACTTGAGATTTTGTAATGTAAGAAAAGATTAGGTTTGGAATATATGAAAAAAAATCATTCCTCTATATCACAATGTGTGTTAGTGTGTGATGGTCCCTTTGACCCAGGTGGCTACGGTTCGAAGACAATAACTCGAGGGCGAGTTTTTTCAAAGGTGGAGAGAATGATGTAGGGAGATCAAATGTTTACCAAATAATGACGACATGAGTTATGGAATTACAAGAGTTTAAAATTAAATGATGTGGGGAGATCAAACGTTTACCAAATAATGAAGACATGAGTTATGGAATTACAAGAGTTTAAAATTAATATGTCTTTTGGTTTAATCATTAGAAACCCAATGGTATTATGTTTCTTTTAAATACTTGAGATTTTGTAATGTAAGAAAAGATTAGGTTTGGAATATATGAAAAAAAAAATCATTCCTCTCTATCACAGTGTGTGTTAGTGTGTGAAGGACCTAATTATCGGCATTCTTTGTGAATCAACTATAGTTGGAAGAATTGATCCTTGTATTCATGTGAATCAACATGTTTAATTATTTATCTTATTTACGATCTACATCTTTTCTGGAAGTTCGGCGAAGAATCACACGAGTATTTGCAGAATCAACGTGTTTAACTTACAATTTTATCATCACGTTGCGTCAATCGGTCTTTACTAAAAATCCATCAGAAAAAGAAGTTTGAACCTGTAACACCCCAACCCGGAACGGGCTGACGTGTCACTATTACAGATATCAAATCAACGACACAATCCAAAATACAACAAAAATAAATGCAACCTATGTCATATTATTAAACCAAAATGAAATAACTTTTAAAAGCGTGAACTTCATTATTTTTCTCTCATCACTAATTTCCCCGAGTCCCAGATTACCTGAAAACAAAATAAGAAAAACAAAACGAGAAAATACGGATGAGCCAAAAATTGCCCAGTAACGGAGAGAACAATAGTATAGGTAAGGACAGACGTAAGAAAATAAATATACGGACTTCAATTCAAACTCGAAACCAACCTTTTTACCGAAACATATACTTAATAAAATTCAGAGGTACGATCCGACACTTGGTCAGAACATAATCAAACGCATACGGAAACATATCAGAACTATAACAGAAACACCCATAGCCAAAAACATATAACATATAACTTGTAGCATATAACGTGTGATGTGTAACATATAACTGAACTAGGATCGATCCATACGCCCCTAAACGGCCAAATTACCACCAATGTACTAGTTAGAGACGCCGTGAACTTTTAAAACACACTGTCACGAAAAGTGTTGCTCGGGTAACAGAGTATTAAAACTGAAAGGCAATATAACTGCCGAACATATAACATATTAATAAAAATTCATATTATTAAATATTAACCATAAGAACATGCAATAATGAGTATGGGTTTATAAAATCTATTGCATGCTACAAATCTCTCTAACCAAAACTGGTAACCAAAACGAATAGCAAAACAAAACTATATAAAAGTGACAACAAATAAAATGTCCAAAGACCAAACGAATCGTATCTATAGAGACAAGTTGGTGATACTAAAATATAAAATACCGACCGTCCGTACTACAAAGTAACGAATTAGAATTTATACCATGAGTAAACGAAAACGAAGTATTAATACTAAGAGTGAACGAAACCAGAAACCGTACTACGAAGTAACAAATATATTAATACTATGAGTGACAGAAAAACAGAATCCGTACTACGAAGCAACATAATATGATCAATACTAAGAGTAACAAAAACAGAAACCGTACTACGAAGTCACAAGAAACAGAATCCGTACACTACGAGAACGGTGAAAACAATATAAAGCTAAAATAAGAGAAACACGGAATCCATACCTTAGCTGCCGATAAGCAAGAGCAAACAATATTCTAAGTCGTCCTCACTAATTCACAAATACCTACATCGATCGTGGTTGTTTTAAATCAATCATAGGGTTTCGTTACAGGGTCTATAAATTGTTGATTATTATATTGTTTTACGGCGACAGATAGAATCCTCTCTTGATTGAAAGACATTCTGGATTATTTTTCTTATTTATGTATTTATTCTAACTGAATTGAGAAAACAATTTATTTGGGATCTAACGCATTTTAGTTCTAGATATATCAATATTTCTTTAACATATACTTAATATTTAATAATTAAACTTCTTTATTCATGTGTAATATGTTAAATGAAATGACGATCATATTTAACAGTTAGTCCAACATTGAACCAGTATTCAAACTGACTAAACATCGTTTATCAAAGTTTCTCGTTTCAAAGAAATAATATTAAAATCTTGATATAAGGTTTCTTGTTTAGAATTGGATCAGTCGCCAAAGTCTCTAGTTTTCAGATTGGTTTTCAATACTTACAAGGACATATATGTAACTGGTTCATAGTTCGATGATGTTACCTTCAACGTAAACTGTCGTTAGTTACAGAAAAGGTTGTCCTTCACGGTGGCGATGCTCGGCAGTTTGTTGCGGCTCGATTCTGACGAACAATAAGCAGAGCTAGCTTTCGGTGTTGGTTCGAACATTCGGAGGCGGTGTTGGCGACACCCAAAGGCGACGGCTATGGTGGCGGAGGTGATAACGGCAACCGGCGGCGATGACAGTAGCTAACGACTTATATGGTTGTGGTGGTGGTGGTATACACGATGGGCAGAGGAGGAACTAATGTGCGGTTTTGCGATGCGGATTTCCTCGGTATATATATATATATCGTGAATATATTTTAACGAGTTATAAGCGTGATCAAATTTCTAAATAAGTTAGTTGTTGAGTCGATCACATCATCGGAAAAGTCGGGATGAAGAAGATTTGCATGGTGTTCAAATTTACTTTCATTAATTGGCAAGAATAGCCCTTCATCTATCATTACTTTTATTATTATTATAAAATTAGAAGCAAGAGCAACTACATATTTGGTAATATCGACAAAGAAAGTGTAATACTAATAAAGTTATAGGCATTTTATCATAATTTTTCGGTTTCAAACATGTCATCTTATTAAACTTTTAATTTAGATGATACTGACACATTTTACTTAACTCTAATAGCATACAAGAAACTAAACAGTTATAGTGTGTTTTATATTTGTATATAAATGTATAAAATAGTGTAAAGAAAACACATTTGGAACCAAAAGTAATATTTTTCTGAAAATAACCACTTTTGACCCTAACTTGTACCGACCAAACTTGTACTTATGTGCTGCGCTAACTGACACGACCCGTCCGTTTTTTCAACTATAAGAGAACACAAGTAGCAAATTTAACCCGTTTACTTAAAGGGTCGAATACAAGTTGAACTTGCCCGAAATATTCCAAGTCATACTAAAAGTGGGTATGTTTCAAGTGAAACTTGTTGTGATCCATTACGTAAATTAAAGTATAAAAATTGTCACAAAGATTTTATTCACATCAAATAACTATCTTGCTAAAAACCAAACCATCATTCCTCCTATATATCAAACAATTTTGAGATTCTTGTATAGAAGATAGAACACAAAAGTAACATAATTTGTACTTTACGTTTCAAATGTTATATCGTTTGTCCTTTTGCCCTAACCCAGTTATTTTTTCTCGTTAAGTTAGGTCATGTGTGCTGCCCATGAGGGAAAATTCGTCAATTTACCTATTTAATTATAAAAGTTTTAGTAAACAAAAAAAACAAATTAAATAAGTTGATATATGTGTGTGTATATATATATATATATATTAAATTTAACCCAACCCGCCCCCGTCTCCCTCTTCTTCCTCCCTTGCCTGCTATAACACCCCGGCTAAAGCGGAAACGCCTGAGTGTGACGTACAGATTGTTCGAAACACATATGACACTATTAAGTGACAATATTACCATTAATTTATTCAAACAACAAGTACACAACTTTAGATGCAAAAGAAATACAAAGAAATACACATTTAGGCAATTTGTCCATTTATGTTGAATATTCTAAGTATTAATGTCATCGTCACGGCAAGATCCTCTAAATAAGGTACCTGTAGCATATATATAAAATAAATTCAACTAAATGAATAGTTGGTGAGTTCACACAAGTTTTCGATATAAGTACATAATAATCATACAATTCCATGAACAAGTGTAAATGAGCAAGTAAGGTCATTTCCAGCTGGGATTGTGCACCAGCGTACTCAGATAAGCGCAAGTAATGTCTTTTCCAATTGGTAACAACCAATGTACTCGGATCGGGGGTACCTATTCCACTCATAACATCGAGGTCCTGAGTGTATAGGGGGGCGTATGATCATACTTAATGAGGAAACCATGAGCACGTAATCTTGAGCAAGTAGCAAGTAAACACACAAGTCCATGTAGCGAATTGTAGTTTGTAATAATGAATAAAAGAAATTGTAATTTGGATAGGATATATATGCTACCCCCAAAAGTAGTAAAATAGTCTCACCTTTGAGATTGAAGACAACTTGAAATAATAACCGAAAGCGCGTTTAAGGAAATTGAAATGATCGAACCTCACAAACTATAATTAAAAAGAATATACAAAATTTAAAGACTAACTATCGAGATTATAAAAGTTAAATAATATTAGTTTTATGAATTATGCATTATTTTAATATCTATTTCATTAACTTAAGGCAAATAGGGACTTGGGGATGTTTAATGAGTTTAACAAAAATGAATAAAGTTTATAAAATTCATTTGATGTTTATTAGTTAAAGAATGATTTGTAGATAAATAGTTATAACTTATTAATATAAGATTAAATAACAATATTAATAATAATTTATGATTAAACGTTTTTTTTCAAGTAACATAATTAATTAATTTACTAATTAATTAACTTAAATGTTTTGCATAAATTCTTTTAAAGAAATTATAAATATTAGTTTATGTTGAAATAAAATAAACAATAATTATTTACTCAATTATTAATTTAAAGATATGAAGTATGTTATATCTATTGCAAAATTATTTAAATAAAATAAATTTTTATAAATCATCTAATTTAATAGAAAGTTTATAAGTTTATGAGGATCAACAAATCATAAGATTTAGATAAATATATAATCATGCTTGTTCTTGCAAAATAACAAGGTTTGATCCAAGATTTAGAAAAATCATAGTGTTTATCTTGGATATCAATGATCGTAATGATTCTTAAAACCAAAATATAAGATTTTTATGATAAAAGTAACATGATCATGAAGAACAACATATGAACAAGTATGAACATTCAAGATAAATACAAAAACAATAGCAATAAAATGCCTGAGATGGTAAAAGACTAAAAACTTACTTATTAATGCTCTTAAGCTTAAGAAAAGTATGTATTGAGGTGTGAAAATAATGGAGGATTTGTCCTCCTTTTATAGTGAAAATATTGAGTTGTTATGTCTTATGGAATTTATGAAAATTAATCATATTTAATATAATTAAAACACAAATTAAAAATTGTTTAATGGGATATTCAAAAGGTTTAACTATTTTAATAAACTTTATTTAATTAAAAACATTCATTAGTTTTTTATTTGTTAAGTAACATAATATGAAAAGATAATAATATGAATAATAAAAATAGTAGTAAATAATAATTCTAGTAAATTGCATGAGACATGTACATAAATATTTGATCTTGATTATAAATGTTTTAAATATAAGTATGTAATACTACAAGGGTGGTGAAAAGTATAATTGCATAGAAATAATCACATAAAATACATTAGCGAAAACTGAGATTAATTAATAATATTATAAAAATATATAATTTTAAATATAAACAAAACCGAAAATTTAAAACGGGTCGGGTTTTCGGTTTTGAAAATTAACGAATGTTACACCTGCTACCGAGCTCCTTCTTCGGCAAGCCGCCGCCGCCGTCTTCTTCGAAGATGAAAACCATCTCCACTCCCACCATATACCACCACCAACAATACCTAATCTAAGATCAAGACACATAATATGGACTTTTCTCTCTCAACTCTCTCTCTCATTCTGAAGACAACCACAGTCCAGTCGCCGTCATCATTGGAACACCGCTACGCCTCCACCATCGTTCAACCGCCATCATCACCATTAATCGGAACAATACTACGCCTTCACCATCGTTCACAAGCATCATAATCCTTGCAGATCTGAAATATCGTGGAGGTTAGGGTTGGTTTTCAAATCCGAAATCGCATATCTGAAAAGTGATTTGTGGTCACGGTAACAGCCTCCGGCATAAAAATCACTCATGGCTATTGACTTCTACTTCCCTAGAATCACCATCGCCGTCACAGTCGGTTTACCGGCCACCAGTACCGTGGCAACCAACGAGTCACGACCAGCCTCCACCATCATAGATTTATCTATATTTTCACAAGTCCGAATCGAATTTATATATATCACATGTTGGGGAAAGAGAAGGGGAAAAAGAGGTGGTTGTGTGTGGTGGTTGTCGGAGGTTTGGATGGTGGCAGCTCGCTGGTGTGTGGTGTGGCTGATGATGGTGTTGGGTTGGTGGGGACGAAAGGCTTTAATTTGTATATTAATTTTAATACATATAATTAAGTTTTAATTTGTTTTTATGGCTATTTAATAAAATATTTTTAATTAAATAAGTAAAATTGCTAATTCGCCTTCATGTGCAAGACACATGATCATACTTAACGAGAAAAACTAATTGGGTTAGTGTTAAAGGACAAACGGTGATTTTGAAACGTAAAGTACAATTATGTTACTTTTGAAGAAAAATGAGAATCACTGAAATTTAGTGCATTAGTGCAAACATAAAGGACAATTTCTGTAATTTTGTCCAAATTATAATGATAAACAACCAAATTAAAAGAAACATATGATTATTTCAAACACCCTACTCATAATCTTACTACTTACAATGATTTTGTATAAAATCAGTTTGAACATCCATAATTACAACAGTTTTCCTATCATTTATAATAGTCAAGTTTACTTTATGACCTTAACTTTTAATGTTTAAAAAAATGAATGTTGTGCCTATAACAGGCAACACAATGTTATCACCAACAGGATACTCTTCTGACAATATATGAATTTTGCTTCTAAAATATAAATGGATATCAAGGAAACAAAACTCATCATGACATGCACCACTTTTTTTTTAGGGATTAAAACAACTCATTTTCTATATCAGCTTGGCCTGAAACTGTAGTTGGTGCAAGTTTATGACAATTAATAAACACAATGAATTTCATTATCAGTTAACATGTGATAAAAAAATGCACATAATTATTGAATTTGAAAGAAAGTATTGGTGTACACCATTACAATCTACTATTCTCTTTGAGTGCTGAATTATGTCACTTTAACAAAAGTTATCATACATATAAAAAGTTTATGATATAAAATTAATAGTAAAAAACAATCAAATGAGATGAACCATTTTCGTATTGCTCAGAGTAAAGATGAATCGTCACACCTTCTGAAACGGTCACTAATAAACTAAAAACATTCAACACAAATTAAACACACTAAAATGAGTTTCAAAACTATATGAGTTCTTTTATTTCTATATTTCTTACTTATTTATTACTATAAAGTTATAGATAAATTATTAATATGGAGTGTTTAAATATTTATTAATATTTTAATTAGATAGTTATTACTTTTGAAGTTAGAAAAAAATTGAAACACTTAGGTACAATGTAACACACAGTAGATGAAATTAATCTTATATGACATAACGTAGGTAAAACAAGTAGTAAGTTTTTGACTTCAAAAACTATAGTTCATAATAATCGGAACCAGATATTATTTTTAAATAGTTTTTAAAATCTCTAAGTCCAACCTACTCATCTTACCATGCTTTGTGACTCATATTTTGAACGTCACCTATCATTCAATTCTATATTTCAATATATAATAAAAAGTAAAATACTATTATTTTATGGTAGATACAAAATAGTCCAAATACAGGCACTTGGCACATACTCGTACCATCAATAAATATTAAAAAAAGGGTATATGTTATAAAGAAAATAAAATATTATAAAAGACAATTGTCTCGAACATACAAAACAAACTACTTTTAGGTCAGTCCACCTAATATAATTATTAAACATGAAACGTTTGGCAATAGTTACGTTATATATTTAACTAGTAATGTTCCCCAACGTTATATAATTTGGTTCATCATGGTTTCATACAGTACTGGAATTCGCTAGCTCATGATACAAAAAGACTCTATCGTGAATACAACTTTGTTTTAAACGAAACTTTTTACTTTATTGCGAATACAACTTTGTTTTAACGGCAGGCAAAAATAAACACGTCGTAACGACATACTGAAAATGTTAGGACAAATTAAAACAATGAAGACTTGAGGGTGGGGCTAGTACAACTTATCGAAATTATGGGGGGGCTAACTCAACTATGGAACACATTTGATGACCTAAGTCAAACATGGTAAAAAGTAAAGGGGTATAACATTTTAAATTGTGTCGAAACACACAATCATTAAATCAAGAGGAGTTTTTGCATGTTGATACAAACACATGCATCCATTTTAATTTTATATAAGTTTCATATCAAACATTTTTTTCTCCTTTTCTCTTTTACTGTATGTCATATAAAGGAAATGATTTAACATATTTAACATATAATTAATATAACAATCAATTAATAATTAATACATATTGTTCCTTTTAACCTGTTAAAAGCATAACTCATGGGCAGGACCGTCTCTGAGAATACAAATAAAAACCAAGGCTTGGGACATAAAAATGAAAAGGCCATAAAATACAAACTTAAAAAACTCTTAAATAATTTATACAAATGTGATAATAATAATAATAAATCAAAACAATTTTTATTAACAAAATGATCTAACTAAAACGTACATATCTTCGCATTCTTTTCAATATGTGTCTTTCTTAACTCATCTTTGATTTTTCTCTTTTTACATTCTTTATTACCGGATAAATTTTTAGACTTAGGAGGCACACTATCTAAAAAACAAGCTATTTTTTTGAACTGCATTAACAAGGCTAATTAACAAATAATAAAGCTAACATTAATAAAAATAAAAAATATAGAATTATTTAACACTAAATAATTAAAACACAAATTAGAGATTAAGAGTTAACAGAATAACTCTTAAATGTGTTAACTGTTAACTGACTAATTATTATTATTATTATTATTAACAATTAACATGAACATATAACAATTAACAAATAAATTGAGATTCAAAACAAAATTAAAATAAGACTAATAAGTTATAAAGCTTTAAAGTTAGCAACCTGTAATAGCCATATCAAGCTCGTCACCGGCTGCCGGAATATCCTACATCGGAACTCAGAACTTGGACGCTGACGGCGATGGTTGTATGAATCATAACTCTCGCTAAGTGATTTGTTTTTGTTAAATGTGAACTGGGCTTTTTTAATACCAATGGGCCTAGTCCAGAATATATGTATACAAAAGATATATTAAAATCTATGGGCTCTTAAAGGGAGTGGGCCTGGGACTTGAGCCCTCCCTGCCCACCCCTTGGGCCGGGCCTGCTCATGGGCCTTTTTAACACACTTCACACAAACAGAGGTTAGAGTATACCTCATGGCCTTAGGTCATCGGGTATACTATAATCATTCTTAACTCCATATCTGCACCACATCACTTATTTTTCTCTTCTCCATGTCATCTCACCCAAAGGAATTGGTTTAATCATTTTAACTCCATCTCACTTCTATTAATTATTAATTTAATATATTGTTATTTGTCTTTTAACCCGTTAAAAGCATAATTCATGGCCACTTTTTAATAAATTGAACAAAAGTTAGTAGTTGTTTAATTCATTTTTAAAGTGTCATGTCATCTAAATTTATGTTAAGGTCAGAGTATACCCCATGACCTTAGCCTAGCAATTTTAACCGTTTAATGAGTCAAGAATAAATTTGCCACGTTGACCTTAATTAGCAGTTAGAACAACACATTTAGCAAAATATTTTTGTTGATTCAACCTAAAACTAACAATAACCCGTTTTAACTAAACCAAAACCGTAAATTTTGTTATAAGTTTGTGTTATCATAAATTCGTACCACTGTTTTGGACATAAAAGTATATGTTAACGAATTATTAATGATGCCTTAACGTGATTGGTGGTGAATGGTGATGAAAAGTTAAACTCCATTTAAAAATCAATTTTTTTATCATTTGAATAAACATAAAGCTTACGTAACAATCACACGCGTCAAAACTCTACTCAGATGCCACGTAAAATATATTTTCTGTCATAATGTGTGTAAAATATAATAAAAAATAAAAATAATTAAATATGTTGGTGACAACTTCCGACCCGATTCATGTTGGCCCGTATTGAATGCCCATCGGTTAGGACCGGCCATATATGTTTAAACGAGGCACATAAGCAGACCATGTAATTTGTTTGTTTAACATTATATATTAAACTTGCAGATAGACCACCGCCTTGCGGGGGTGCTGGGGGAGGCGGGTTGGTGGTGGTATGACACAACCACATGAAAAGACTCATAAGTAGGAAAACATCATAATTTGACACAACCACCTTAAATATATACTCAAACGTAAGTCACAAAACAATCTTTTTTAACAAATTAGACATGCTCGAACTTCGGTGCAAGGCCAAAATGGTACAACAAAAGCATGGTATCAAGAAGCTCTTCTATTAGTATTGAGGAAAATGTAGTGCTCACTAATGCTACAACCTTTATTTACGCACATAGGATAACCAAACTATGAATCTAACAGGTCACTTGTGTTAGTTTATTCGCCATGGCATCATTCGAAAGTAGAAGAATTAACCATTATATGTTGTCGTTGCCAAAACAGTGTTGTTGCCAAAAACGCACCAGCTTATTTGTTGGGCAAGATACTGGTCATCCTGCCTAATTAAAACAGGTACGTTTCGTATTCTATAATTGTAAACTAGCTTGATGGGATGATTTGGACTATATCTAATTGACGGGCGTATTTAACTTGAGCTATCATTGTAACCACGTCTAACGCTAAGATGTTACTCCAGCTGAGGTGAGCAATCTGTTTTTTGCAAGAATCCAGTTTGATGATAATCGTCAGATGACGATGGCATGTGTACACTTAAGAACATACGTCAAAAAACATGTTGTATGCAACATTATGTCTTAATATAGATAAGATATCACAAACTAATAATTTAAATCCTTATTTTCTCGCCTCTAATCAAGTCCATTACTCCACATAGTCGTTAGATGCTTGACCACGTCTTTTAATGTCTTTGATGACGAAATAATATGTTGGACTCGGTCATTAGCCGTTTTACTTGTGTTAATATTAATAACATAAGAGAACAATCGTTAGTAATCAACAATAAGTACTGAGGATCGCTGATTCTAACAAAATTAGAAACACATGCTAAGGATAACTGATCCAGAACATATGTCGGGATAGTATATCTACAACATCAAATTTCCTAGCCCTAACAATTTCCCCCAAAATGGGGTTGTTATTAGATCACAACTGCCATTTTGCCTTTAAATTCCAATCCCCGCAAAATATGTTAGATTTGACATGCCAAAAATAGTAATCATCACATAGCTATAATATAGGGTTTTATCGAGAACTCCTCTTTCGGCTATATATATGTTGTCTATTATTATTCCTTCTTCATAAACTAGTGGAGCGAAAACCAGGTATCCTTCTTCTCTTCTTTTTTCTTTTAATTTCAATAATGTCGAAGAAACATACTTCTTCCTCTGAGAAACTGGATCCTGATGATTTGCATTCTCAAAACCTGTTCACTAACCCGTCTTCTGAGATTTTTAAGTTCACAGGTCCAGAAATAGATGCCCTAATTCCTCTTTTTTCGACCGACACTGTTTTCCGGCCCTTCGATTCTTCAAAGAGAAGCGGTTGTCTTTCTCGGATGTGGGTTTGTTTCCCTGCTTCCCCTTTTCTTCATGGATATTCATATCCTTTTCCGGACTTCACTCAAAGGTTCTTTACCTTGACCAACATGAGTTGTATTCAAGCTATATCGATGCCATGGAGAACGTTTTATACTTTGGAGGAGATCATTGAGAGGGAAGATCTTGAGTTCGGTCTCTCAGAACTTTCATTTCTGTATTCTTTCGTAACCCATGGTTCCAGCCACTTTGTTTTAAAATCCAAGCCTCGTCAACCAGTTCCTATATACAAAACCACCCAGAAAGGTTCCTTTTGGAAGAACCAGTTCTTTTTCGTGAGGAGAGACTCAATCCCTGGCGGGAATTGTTTACCCTTCAAGTGGATCAGGAAGGGTAGGATTCTGGATCCATTGATAAGTTTTTCATTATAACTATCCTTATTCTGATATGTATCTTTTCTTTTTGCAATGGACAACTTTTCTCTTCTCTCTTATCTTCCTGGTGTCAAGGAAAGAGTAGCTACGCTCTTGGCTCTGGATCTTGCTGATAGGACTTTCAAGGCTAAAGCTCAAGATTTTTCCCGAGATTCTATCCTAGAATCAGAATCAAGCGAAATGTCAAGTAAGTCGTTTTAGTATTTTGTAATAATAAATAAAAGTAATAGATTGAGACTTATCTTTTTCATATGTTCTGTAGATGCTCAGAAGTCAACCAGTAAGTCAGCCAACAAGCTTGTGTCCAAGTTTTCTTTGGAGGATATCGACAGTCTCATCGTCAAGAAGGAAGCTTCTAAGGCCATCGCACTCCCTGAACCGCGAGCTGTGACTACATGTGCCAAGTCTGGAGCCTGCAAAAGAAAGAAACATTCAGAGCCTGAGGATTCTTTCGAAGCCGAGAGGCAGCTCCAAGAAATGCTGAACTACAGTAAGGATCCTTGATCATATTTGTTTTTGTTTATGGATTGTATTCTTTCTGAAGATATGCCAGCTTTGTCTCACTTTATCTTTATATGTAGCCCATGAATTCTTCCAGATACTCTCTTCGGGATGCGGGCCATGGCTGCTACCAAAGACAAGGTCGTTTCCAAACTTATGAAGGAAAAAAAGCAAATGGATGACGAGCTGTCTGCGGTGGAGGCCCAGAACCAAGAGGAAGTGAAGAAGGCCACATATGAAGACAAGATGTGGGTGGCCAAATCCTTGTTGCAGGCGAGGATCAAGATGGCTACTGAAGCTGGTGATCATGCTTTTGACAAGACAACGTGGGAGGTGGCTAAGTGGAGGCATGCTCTAGTTGTACTTGGTGGAAATAAGGACGAGGCTGGAGAGAACATTGTGGTTGTAGCTGATGGGAACTGAGCTGGTGAAGGTGAAGGTGATGTAGCAGGTGATGGTGGAGGTGTGCCTAAAGAAGGAGTTGCTAATGTGGTCTATGAAGGATGATGAGCTTGGGCCTGAGCCCACCTTTTTTACGTGTTTTTCTGTTTTTAAATCATGTTGGTTTGTATTAACCCAATAGATAATTAGGGTAAAGGATCCATGAAGCCACTTTTTACAGGGATGAAACCTTTAGTGCATGTTCTTTTATTTTCCCTTCAAATCATGAACATCTAGTCACACCTGTTTTAACCCATTTGGATGGACCATGTTTAGATGGGGAAGTCCGGGTTAACAGTTTTGGTCAATCAAATGTGGTATAATATTAAATTTTAATCTTTTACCTATTTGTTGACCGTTTACTATTTTGAAAACCTAGTTGTTATGATTTATACTTTGAAAGATTTAAAAATAAATTATCCTTTCAAGTAAAGATTAAGGATCCTAGATCCTTAAAGATAATGGTTTTTAAAAAATATAATTTGTATGAGTACAGCTTGTTAAATATAGATCTTACTAGAAAGTCTGATTAGACATAAGTTACCACTAACATTCCGATGATACTCGTGGTTGCATTGGGGATACCTGTTGCAAATACCTTTGGACTTAAGTCTAATAACAATATAAGCAGGGGTCAAACCCAAAGGAACTGGGGTCAAGCCTACAAAAACTGGGGTCAAGCCCAAAAAATACTGGGGTCAAGCCCGAACTGGGGTCTTGCCCAAACCGGGATCTAGCCCAAATGCAAGTTGTTTTGGATAAAAATCTGCTAAGGATAATGTATCCAAATCCGTAAAAGTGAGGTATAGTGCTATGCTAGGTAACAATGATTATATGAATGAAAATGGAATGAACACTGAGATTTGTTGCGAGGAAAAACCCTTTGATCTTGTTCAAATCAAAAGAAAAAAACCCCGGGTGATGACAACTCGTCGATCACCAATTTATTAATAACAAAAAAGGGTTACAATGGTTTGGAGATTATGATCGATGTTACAAAGTAAGCTAGTGAGTAGGGAGAGTTATTCATTCTGCTCTAGTGTGTGTGAGAATACAAGTGATTTTCTAATCGATCATATCTCGATGTTTATAAAGAAAATACATATAACAAAAAGTTCTAACTATCTGCCACTATTCCACTACTCCTCCAACGTTCACTGACCACGTGATGGGAGCTTCTAGTAGCGAAATTTAAGGTAGACCAAGTCACAAAGCCATTACTTTTGTTGAACAATAACCTACACACGTGAAACAATTGTTAATAATATTAACCTCTGAGGATCCTTGATCTTTGTCAAGGTTCTGGAGCTCTTCAGAAGGATAACTGATCCAGACATATCTTCAAGGATAATATATCCACAGCAGAGAAAATATCAGTCCTAACAATTTCCCCCAAAATGGCGGGTATTTATGCTTTACAGCTGGCATTTTGATTTGAATCCTCTGAGAAAACTGGATGATGGTACGGTTTGCCGGAAATATTTACCATTTGGCCCCTGAGATAATCATAGCCACCTATATATGCCGTCCTATGTCTTTCTTATAATCACATATCCAAGCGACGCATCATGTATCCATCTTTCTTTCTTGATTTTCTTTGTCTTTGTAATAATGTCTACTGTTTCGTCTTCTTCTTCCCCTTCACACCGTTCTGATCAAACGTCCGACGAGTCTGGATTGTCTGAGATGCGACCACAAAACCTGATAGCAAACCCTTCTATTGAAATCTGCATGCTAACAGACCCCGAAATAGACAAACCTCGTGCACTGTTTCCGTCGGGAACGGAGTTCCGTCCATACGATGCCGGAATCTGATGAGACGCTTATTCTCAGATCTGGGTTTGTATGCCGGCTTGTCCTTTCTTGATCGGTTATCACTATCCATTCCCTTCCTTTACCCAAAGCTTTTTTGATTCCACGGGCATATCCTATATTCAGGCTATGCCTATGGTGTGGCGAGTTCTCAACACTATAGAAAGAATCATCGAGGAACAAAAGATCGACTTCGGTCTTCCAGAGCTTTCACATCTGTACACACTTACTACCCACGGTCTGGCCCGATTCATCTTAAAGTCCAAACCCCGACAACCCCATTCGATTTTAAAAGTCACTTTAAACGATTCCTTCTGGAGGAATCAATTTTTCTTCGTAAAACGTGACTCCATACCCGGAGGGAATGACTTTCCTTCAAAACGGGTCTGAAAGGGTAGGATCTTAGGTCTTTAATAGCGGTAGGATCCTTGATTGTTAGCTTTAACCTTGATTCTTCTTTTTATTTGCAGTTGACAACTTCGCTTCTTTGGGTAAGTTACCTGGTACAAAAGAGAAAACAAAATGGTTCCTTGCATTGGATACCGAGGTTAGAACCTTTCAAGCCCGTTTTGTCGAAGCTTTCTGCGAAATCTCCTCGGGTTCCAGTATGTCAAGTAAGTTTATTATGATAATCTTACGGTAAATAAAATTAGATAGAATACTTATATGTTAGCTTATCTTTTGCAGGCGCCAAGAAATCTCAGAAATCTGCTAACAAGTTTTCTTTAGAAGACATCGATTGTATGGTCACTTCTCCAGACATCAAGAAAGAAGCTTTGAAGGCAGCAACCAGTTCTGAGCCCAAGACTGCAACGACAAGAGCTAAGTCCGCTGCTTCTAAAAGAAAGAGGTCCTCCGATCACGAAACCCATTATGACACAGTCCTCTCTGTAAGTATCCTGTATCCTGATATTTTGAAATTAAGGATCCAATATCCTTCTAATCCTGATTACATGGTTGATTATAGGCTATGAATGCCTTCAAAGAGCATTATGAAAAGATTATCAGCCAGATGCGTGAGAAGCTGTCTGGGTTAGGGAAAGCCATGGTTGCCAAAGATAAAGCCATGATTCAACTTTCCAAGGAAAAAAAAGGAGTTGGAGGATCAACTATCCTTAGCAGAAGCCCAACACCAAGAGTAAGTGAAACAAGCTACAGACGAGGCTAAGATGTGGGCCGCTAGGTCGGTGTTTCAAGCACAGATTAAGATGGCGAAGGAGGCCGGTGATCCTGCTTTTGATAAGACGAACTGGAATGTGAAAAAGTGGAAGACTGCCTTGGTGGCTCTTGGTGGCGAGGATGATGAGGAGATGGCTGAGGAAAACGAGGTTGGAACTAGTGGTGTCAAAGAGGTGGCTGAAGCCGGTGAAGGAGAATGTGCTGCAGAGGGTGAAGATGTAGGTTAAGTGGGCGATGAAGGATATAAAAGACAAGGCCCGAGCCCACTTTTTTGCTTATGTTGATGTTTTTTTAAGGATAATTTGGTTTGTAATAAACAATAGTAAGTAGGGTTTAAGGATCACTGATCCTCAAGACAATTTTCAGGGGTACCGAAGGTGGATGGATCCTCTGTTTGTGGGGATGAAGCCTTTGGTGCCTCTGACTTTTATTTTCCTGCACTTACGAACAATTAGTAACACTTGTTTAACCCGGGTGGATGGTCCATCTTTTGAATGGTGAAATCCGGGTTAAAGATTTTGGTAAGTCCAGGTGACTTATGCTTAATAATATAAAACTTTAACTATCTGCTTATTATTTGTTATTTTGAAAGTTTGTTTGATATAGCTTTAGCTTTTTGAAAGTTTTGAGAAATAATATTGAGTAAAAAATTTTAGGATAAAATATCCTTACAAAAAATATTTAGGATAGAATATTCTTAAAGAACAAACTATAGGATAGAATATCCTTAAAAATTGATAAAAGTTTTTATAATAGAATATCCTTAAAGGGATAACCCTTTAAACTAAAACGTTTAAACTTATTGCAGCTAAGACAATATAAATTCATCAATAGAAACCATACCAGAAGGTCTAGGTAGACCTAAGTTACCATAAGTATAGAACCTTCAATGATCCTTGAAGAAGTAGCCTTAGGACTTTGAATCCATAGGACATTGTCTTCGTGATGAACTTAGAAAATCTGTTGCAAACAACTTATAACGTTAACTGGGATCAAACCCATTAAATTGGGGACAAGCCAACATAATAAACTGGGGACGATCCCGTGCAACTAGGGACAAGCCCGTGTACTGGGGACAAGCCCGTGTACTAGGGACAAGCCCAAAACTGGGGACAAGCCCAAAAACTGGGGACAAGCCCAAACTGGGGACTGGCCCAAGATACGGATGTCAACTAGGGAATCGCCCAAACCGGAATTTAGCCCAAACGTGAGATAACGTGAAAACGGTATAAACCGTCGGTATGGTACATCTACCATAAATCGTAGGATCCTCCATATAGCCGAAGACAACGAAATTGTCAGCCACTAAGTGTGTACTGGTCCCGCTGCCCCGGACTACACGTTGTATAGCGTACGCTACAGGCGAAAATGTAGAAACTCTAATTCATATGAAAGGTGAAAACCTCTAAACCTTAGGAGATATGACCATCGGGGATCATATCTAATCGTGGGCTAGGCTATGGAAAATAGTAAAGTACATTGAATGTAAAGGAGAGGTGGCCAACCTCTAGATCATCAAATATATTATTATAACCCTGTATTGATACTTAAAACTTAGAAGAAACAAATCATTAAGAATATATTATCCTTGAATTAAAAATAAGAAATTGAAAAGGATAAGTGATTGAATAGATATTACCAATTTTAGGGGTCCTTGATCCTTGAAGGATAATTGATCCTCACAGGATAGTCGATCCTGATCAGAAAACATACTTCTTGAGGTGGATAGCATTCCATGCTCTGGGTAACCTGTTGCCTTCCATAGTGAGCAAATGATATGCCCCCTTTCCTGCTTCCGACTCTATCAGATACAGACCTTCCTGTTTGGGTGCTAACTTCCCATCAGCCGGATTGGTCGTGTTTGGTTAGGCTTTCCTCAAGACTAAGTCTCCTTCTTGAAATCTTCTAATTCTGATATTTTTGTTGTACGTTCCAGCTACCCTTTGTTGATATGCTGCCATTCTGATCTTGGCCAGGTCTCTGAGTTCTTCAACAGTATCCAAGTCTTCAAGAAGAATTTCCTTATTGGCCTCAGGATCACGGATGCTTGTTCTAGCTGTAGGAACCACCATTTCTGTAGGGATGACTGCTTCTGATCCAAACACCAATGAGAAGGGTGTTTGGCCTGTTGCATTTTTGGGTGTTGTTCGGTCGGCCCATAGAACATAAGGTAGCTCTTCGGCCCACTTTCCCTTCTTGTATCCTAGTTTATTCTTTTGATTGTTGATGATGATTTTGTTGCTAGACTCCGCTTGACCATTAGCTTGAGGATGCACTGGAGTAGATCTTGATGCCCCACCTGTCACAAAAGTTAGTGGTTCTTTTTCCGATAAACTGGGAACCATTGTCACAAATAATTTCCGAGGGAATACCAAATCTAGTTATAATATTTCTTTAATGAAAGATATCACCTCTTTTTCGCGTACTTGAACAAAAGCTTCTGCTTCTATCCACTTTGAAAAGTAATCCGTCATTGCAAGCATGAATAATTTTCTTTCTGGTGCCTTAGGTAGTTTGCCTACAATATCCATACCCCATTTCATGAAAGGCCATGAAGAGGATATAGGATACATAAGTTCTGCGGGCTGGTGAAGGATGTTTGCATGTCTTTGACAAGCACCACATTTCTTTGAATATTCCATTGCATCTCTCTTCATTGTTGGCCAGAAGTATCCTGTTCTTAGAATCCTAGAAAACAGGGCTCTACCTCCAGTGTGATTACCACAATCACCTTCGTGAAAGTTTTTGAGCACCTCTTGGATTTCAGGATCCTCAATGCACCTCAAGTATGGACCTGCAAGAGATTTCATGTATAACATATCATCTAACAAAATATATTGTGATACCTTGAGTTTGAAGGATTTGTGATTCTCAGTGGTTGGAATCTCTCCTGTTTGAATGTGATTTTTGATTGGGAGGATCCATGATTCTCGATTATTCGAGGATAATGGATCCCAAGGTATAATTTCTTTGTCTTTCGTTATCTCCCCAACTTCTTGTTCTTCTATTGCTGGTGAGAGAACATGAATGATTGGAATCTTCGTGTCTTCTGGAATTTTCAAAGATGAGGCTAAATTTGCCAAAGCATCTGCCCCGACATTTTCTTCTCTTGGTACCCGTACAATGCTAAACAATTCGAAGGATTTTGATAATTCCTTCACAACATCTAGATATTTGATTAGTTTTTCTCCTTTAACAGCATATGAGCCATTAAAGTGGCCAGTAATTAATAATGAATCTATATATACTTGAAGATACCTGATCCTCATGCACATAGCTAATTGCAAACCTGCGATTAAAGCCTCAATACTCTGCCTCATTGTTCGTTGCTTGAAATTCACAGGCTATAGACTGGCGATTTCAGTAGGATACCTAATCATGTTCCTCTTACATTGGAAGCTCCATCTGTAAAGAGGATCCAAGGATCCTTGGTTTCTTCTAGCTGTTGAACCTCCAAGTCGGCTTCTTTCTGCATGTCGCTACTGAAATCAGCCACAAAGTCCGCGAGTGCTTGTGACTTAATGGTTGTACTTGGCTCGTACTTAATATCATATTCACTCATTTTCACATCCCACTTGGCCATTCTACCTGATAACTCTGGTTTTGTAAGGACATTCTTAACAGGATAATTAGTTTTCAAAATAATAGTATGAGTTTCAAAGTAATGTCTCAATTTAGTAGAAGCCATAATAAGTGCAAGAATTAACTTTTCTAAATGAGAATACCTGGCTTCTGCATCTAGAAGACTTTTACTTACTTAATAAACTGGATGTTGTTCACCTTCATGATCCTTAACAAGGACGACACTTACAGCATTTCCTGAAACATCTAGGTACAAATATAAGGATTCTCCATCCACATGCTTCATCCGAGCTGGAGCTGAGGATAAGTAATCCTTCAAGGATTTGAGCGCAGCCTCATGCTTTTCTGTCTACTCAAACTTCTTATTCTTTCTAAGAATGTCTTAGAAATCTTTGCACTTCTCGGTGGATCTTGAGATGAATCTGTTGAGAGCGGCTATTCTTCCCGTCAGCCTTTGGACATCCTTGGCATTTGCAGGCGACTGTAAGTTGATGATGGCTTCAATCTGTTATGGGCTTGCTTCAATTCCTCTTTTAGTCACCATGTATCCTAGAAACTTCCCAGCCTTAACACCAAAATGGCATTTTGATGGATTCAGTTTCATATTATACTGGTCAAGGATATTGAATGCTTTTTCAAGGTCTCTAAGGTGATTCTCAGCTTTCCTTGACTTTACCACCATGTCGTCTATGTATACTTCCATAGTCTGCCCAAATGATCCTAGAACATCATGTTGACTAGTATTTGGTAAGTTTCCCCTGCATTTCTTAGTCCAAACGGCATAGCAATATAACAGTATATGCCGGTAGGAGTCATGAAGGCTGTATCCTCTTGATCAGATGGTTCCATCTGAATTTGTTGAAATCCAGAGGAAGCATCCATAAAGGTAAGCATTTCATGTCCTGCCGTTGCATCCACCATGGAGTCTATATGTGATAACGGGAAAGGATCCTTGGGGAATGCCTTGTATAAATCTGTAAAATCGACACAAACCCTCCACTTTCCATTCTTTTTGAAACAACAACCACATTAGCTAACCATCGAGGATATTTAACCTCTCTGATCATACCGGCCTTAAGAAGTTTTTCAACTTCTTCTTGTATGATCTTGTTCCTCTCAAGAGCGAATTTTCTTCGCTTCCGATGGACGGGTTTAACAGATAAATCAAGGCCTAATTTATGAGTGATTACCTCCTTTGAAATACCTGTCATTTCTGAATGTATAAGGGCAAAGTTAGATTTTCTTCGCCATAAGAAGGATATCAAATCCTCCTCGATCTTGCTGGGGATACTGGATCCTAGGAACACCTTTACATCTGGATCCTCGGGGTCCAAGGATATTTCTTTAATGTCTTTCTCCCGAGCTTCCAGAACGTCCCTAGGATGTTGCTGTGGTTGCTATGCTACAGTTTGCTTGGTTGTTGGTTTCATTGATGATGCATAATAGTTCTTGGCTTCCACTTGATCATCGTCTATCCTTACTACTCCCCTAGGGGTAGGGAGTTTAATGCATTGGTGGTATGTAGAAGCCACTACTTTCATTCCATGTAACCAAGGCCTGCCTAAAATAACATGGCAACAAGAAAGGTTATCAATAACACAAAATCTTTGATAAGAATTTAACCTTCGATGTATATCATGAGGTTGATGTCCCCTAATGTCTTCTTGGTTTGTCCACTAAAACCAAATAGCACCGATGTTCTTGGAATGATCTCTGAATCTAGTATGTTCATCTTCTGAAGAACATCATGTTGGATGATATTGACCGAGCTACCACCGTCTACCAGGATCCTGCGTACATAATGGTTTGCAATAAATAGAGTAACAATCAAACCGTCATGGTGAGGATCCTGAATGCTTGATTTATCTTCTTCGTCGAAGGAGATCCTTTTATCATTGGTTAAGGTGGTGGATATAACCGGTCGGTCCCCGCCATCCAATTTGATTTCCTTGGCTAGCCTCTTAGCTGCGGAGAAAGAAGTTCCGCATATGTCTGACCCTCCGGAGATGAAATTCACCATGTGCGCGTCTCGATGAGGATCATGGATCCTTGTGTTACCCTCTTGTTCAAAGAAGATTCTCTTGTCAGTTATTGAAGTAGTGGGGATGAGCGGTCTTCTTTCCTCATCCAACTCGGCCTATTCGGTGGGCTTTTTCTCTGTAGAACAAGATGTTTGAAATCTGTCGTAGTCTCTGGAGACGAAGTTGATCACGTGAGCATATGGTGGTGGTGGTGTAGCTTTTTGTGGAAGATCTTAAGGATCCTGGATATTGGATTTCTTCCTTCCTAAAAGCTCTTTAAAGTGGCCCTTGCTCAAGAGGTATCCAATTTCTCTCCTTAAGCCAATGCAATAGTCCGTCATATGGCCAAAATCTTCATGGAATGCATACCACTTAGACTTGTCTTTGAAGGTGGTTGTCTTCTCGTTCTTTCAGGGCCATCTTGCTTTCTCGCCTAGATCCTTCATGGCATAAATTAAGCAATGGGTATCTACGGGGAAACAATACTCAGAAACGCAAGGATAGTCTTCATCATCATCTCCTTCTTCGACTGCTCGTACGTTTTGATTGTTGAACTTGGTGTACGACTTCGAGTTGTTGTTCCTGTATGAGGATCCTTTATTCTTGTCAGGGGATTCTTGTTTTGTCTGAGCCCCCAATCGTTCTTGGATCCTTTTGTCGTCTTCCAGCCATATAAACCTTAGTGCTCTGTTCCTTACTTCATCTAGAGACCTGCAAGGAGTCATCACAAGATTATCATAAAATGGGGAGCCCCTCTGAAGTCCCATCGTAAAGGCTTCAACAACAGTAGCATGTCAAGATTAGGAATTTCCAGAGTTTCCCTGCCGAACCTCGTAACAAAATCCCTAAGGGATTCATCACTTGGTTGGATAACTCGGTATAAATCACTAGTTAACTTCTCAAATTTCCTGCTACAGGAAAATTGACTATTGAACAAGTTAACTAAGTGTGAAAAAGAAGTAATTGAAATGGGAGGAAGACTTAGTAGCCATTTTAATGCTGATCCTATCAGTGTGGATCCGAAGCCTTTGCACAGGCAGGCTTCCTTGAGTCTCTTAGGAATGGGATTGATCTCCATCCTTTCTTTGTATTGTGCCACATGCTCTTCAGGATCAGTGGTCCCATCGTAAGTCTTCATGTTGGGGGTTTGGAATCGCTTTGGGATTTCAGCATCACAGATAGGTGGAGCAAATCTGGATAACTTATGGCTTCCCTCCGGTATCTCAGGGATTGGACGTATCACCCCGGGAACACTGGATATCATATCCTTGAGCTTCTGTAGCTCATTGGCCATAGCCTGGTTGATACGTGTATCCTGCATGGAACCACGGTTAGTATCTAAGGATATAGGATCATACAAGTTATCTCTTTGCTGGGCGAAGGTTGGCATCCCGGATGAGTAGCTGGGATAAGAAGAGTCTGCGATAGGATTTGGTCCTCTAGAGGCTATGGTTTGTATGGGGATTATGTCTCCTTCATGTACTTCAGAGGATCGTTGATGTTGGACTCTTGAGGATCCTTGATTTTGAAAGAAGGATCCTTGAGGTTGGGAATTATAGGATCCTTGGTGATATAACATAGAGGATCCTAGTGGAAGTATAGATGATCCTTGTGGGAAATACGAGGATCCTTGAGTATTCTAACCCCTGGACCCCTGTTGAAGGATAGACGATCCTGGCTGAGACAACCAGAATCCTTGAGTCTGTTGACCCATGGACCCTTGTTGAAGGATAGGTGATCCTGGCTGAGACAACGAGAATCCTTGAGTCTGTTGACCCATTGACCCTTGTTGAAGGATAGATGATCCTTGCGTGAACTGAGCCATGGATCATAGACTAGTGAAATCCAGCATCCTGGGCATCAGGGGAGTGTGATTCTCTGCTGGCCTCTTAGTCTTCTTGAGATCTTCTATCTCACGAAGGATCCTCTTGTTGGTCTTGTTCTAATGCTCCATATATGCTTTAACCTTCGAAAACATAGATGAAACATCACTGTTAGTATTAACCACCAGCGCAGCAGCAGCGGTTTGCGAGCTCTGGAAGACTGGTATTTGCGTCTTGCTTCCAGCAGCAGCAGGCTGTTGTGCTCCCGTGATTGGCGGAGGCATCGGTGGCAAAGTCCTTGATGAGAGAGGAACCAATGACGGCATGGTTGATGAAGCAGAGGTTGATTGAGAGGCCATTGATAGTGATATGGTTATGAAAAAATCGAAAATTGATGGGAATGATATGGATTATAGCACCAATTGCCCCACGGTGGGCGCCAAATTATTTTGGATAAAAATCTTCTAAGGATAATATATCCAAATCCGTAAAAGTGAGGTATAGTGCTATGCTAGTAATAATTATTATATGAACGAAAATGGAATGAACACCGAGATTTGTTGCGAGGAAAAGCCCTTTGAACTTGTTCAGATCAAAAGAAAAAAACCCCGGGTGATGACAACTCGTCGATCACCAATTTATTAATAACAAAAAAGTGTTACAATGGTTTGGAGATTATGATCGATGTTACAAAGTAAGCTAGTGAGTAAGGAGAGTTATTGATTTTGCTCTAGTGTGTGTGAGAATACAAGTGATTTTCTAATCTATCATATCTTGATGTTTATAAAGAAAATACATATAACAAAAAGTCCTAACTATCCGCCACTATTCCACTACTCCTCCAATGTTCATTAGCGAAATTTAAGGTAGACCAAGTCACAAAGCCGTTACTTTTGTTGAACAATAACCTACACACGTGAAACAAATGTTAATAATATTAACCTATGAGGATCCTTGATCTTTGACATGGTTCTGGTGCTCTTCTAGAGGATAACTGATCCAGACATATCTTCAAGGATAATATATCCTCAGCAGAGAAAATATCAGTCCTAACACAAGTGATGTGAAAACGCCAAAACCTTAGCTAACATGAGAATGATAGAAACCTTGGCTAACATGAAAATGTTAGAAATCTTTGTATGGTACGTCTGCCCTTTTTCGTAAGATCTTCCATATAGCCAACAACAATGAAATTATCAGTCACTAAGGGTGTACTGGTCCCATTGACTCGAACTATACTCTGGATAGCGTGCGCTCCAGGCGAGAGTGTCAAAATTCTATTCGTATGAAAGGCGAAAACCTTTAAACCTTAGAAGATATAATCATTTAAGATTATACCTTAAACGTGGGAGAGAGGTGGCCAACCCCTTAAACTTTATAAAATCACTTGGAATCTGCATTTTCTGAATAAACTTAAAACTTGGTGAAAGCAGATGTTAAGAATATCGATATCTTTGATTAACAATAAGTAACAAATTTAAAAGGAATAAATGGTAAGATAAGATTTTACCGACTTTAGGATCCTTGAATCGTTAAAGTTCCTTGATCCTGATCACATAAAATACTTTTTGAGGTGGATGGCATTTCAGGCTCTTGGTAGTCGATCACCTTCCATTGTAAATAAGTGGTATGCTCCATTTCCGGCTTCTGACTCGATCAAGTAATGTCCTTTCCACTTGAGTGGTAGTTTTTCATCTGGTGGATTAGTTGTATTTTGAAAGACTTTCCTTAGGACCAGATCTCCTTCCTGAAACCTTTTAATCCTGATATTTTTATTATATACCCCAGCCAGCCTATGTTGGTAGGCAGCCATCCTAATTTTTGCTAAGTCTCTGAGTTCATCAACAGTGTCTAAATCTTGAATAAGGTTTTCGCTGTTTGCTTGAGAATCACGGATGCTTTTTCTGGCAGTGGAAACTACCATCTCTGTAGGGATTACAGCTTCTGCTCCAAATACCAATGAGAACAGTGCTTGACCTGTTGCATTCTTGGGTGTTGTTCTATCGGCCCAATGAACATAAGGAAGTTCCTCGACCCATTTGCCTTTCTTGGATCCTAGCTTCTTTTTTACGTTGTTGATGATGATTTTGTTGCTTGATTATGCTTGACCATTAGCTTATGGATGAACTGGTGTGGTAAGGAGAAAGGATCCTTGGGACATGCTTTATTTAAATCAATAAATCAACACATACCCTCCACTTTCCATTTTTCTTAGAAACAACTATCACATTGGCTAACCATATTGGATACTTAACTTCTCTAATCATACATTCTTTAAGAAGTCTTTCAACTTACTTGGATAATGGGGTTTCTCTCAGGAGAAAATTTTCTCTGCTTCGAGTTAATAGGCCTGACAGAAGTGTCTATACCCAATTTATGTGTAATAATATCTTTAGAAATACCTGTCATGTCCAAGTGTTTAAAAACGAAAGTAGTTTTCCTTTGTTTGAGGAAGGATACTAGATCCTCTTAGATGTTTCTATGGATATATATATACATTGATGTCTGGGTCTTCAGGGTCTAAGGATACTTCTTTAACGTCCTTCTCCCTTGCTTCCAGCACTTCTCTAGGATGATTCTTTAATGGCTATGTGATCATTTATTTTGTAGTTGGCTTCATAGACGAAGTGTTTTGGTCAAAAATCGTTTAAGGATCCTTTAACCAAATCTGTTATGTGAGGTTTAGTGCTAAGATAACAATAGTGACTATATGAACGAAATCAAGATGAACAACCGTGATTTGTTGCGAGGAAAAACCCCTTGATCTTGATTAGATCAAAGGAAAAAAACCCCGGGTGATGACAATTGTCTATCACCACTTTATTAATATGAAAAAAGAGGATACAAGGTTAGAGATTATGATCAGTGTTTACAATAATTCTAAGTGTGTGTGTGTGTGTATCGCTGATTTCGTAGAGAGCAGAGTGTGTTTCCTAGCTGATCATATCCTCAATATATACATAAAAGATAATAACTCAATGACTTTAAGAATAATAAAGGCATTAATTAAGTTTCCTAAAAATCCGCCATTGTCTTCAATATAAATGTAACAGCCACTTTGACCACGTGCTCCATCACTCAGACTGCGAAATAGGGGGTATACCAGGTTTCTTAGCCGTTACATCTGTCAAATATAATGTTATGCATAAGAAACAATCATTAGTAGATAATAAGTACTGAGGATCCTTGATTCTGAAGGGATCTGACTAAGGATAACTGATCCAAGAACATATGCCAGGATAACTTATCCACAATGTCATTTCTGTGCACTAACAATTGCCCCCAAAATGACGGTTGTGATAAGATCACAGCTGTCATTTTGCCTTTGAATTCAAACTTCCTGCAAAAACATATGAGATTTGACAAGCTGGATATAATTGTCATATATCAATGGAGTTTCCTTGGGAACTTCCCTTCCGACTGTATATCCTTCTCCCTGCAAATCATGAACAACCAGTAACACCTGATTAACCCGGGTGGATGGTCCATTTTTTGAATGGTGAAATCCGGGTTAAGATTTTTGGTAATTGCAAGTAAATTTAATAAATAGTATCTTTTAACTATTTCCTTATTGTTTATATATTATAAAAGCATGTTTGTTATAGTTTTAGATCTTTAATTAGTTTTAAGAAATATTCTTTGAGAAAAAGCTTTAAGGATAGAGTATCCTTGTAAAAAAAATTTAAGGATCCTGAATCCTATTAAAAGAGTTTATAAAGATTTTAGCCAAGTAAATGTAAATTGATAAGTAGAAATCATACCATAAGATCTAATTAGACCTAAGTTACCATAAGTATTGATCCTTCCATGATCCTTGTGATTGAACTTAGGACACCTGATGCAAATAACTTATGATATTAACTGGGATTAAACTCAACAAACTGGGGACAAGCCCATAAATAAACTGGGGACAAGCCCATGAACTGGGGCAAGCCCGTGAACTGGGGACAAGCCCAAACTGGTGTTAAACTGGGGATAAGACAAAAAACTGGGGACAATCCCAAACTGGGGATTAGCCCAAGGATACGATGTCAACTAGGGACTCGCCCAAACCAGGATTTAGCCCAAACGTGAGTGACGTGAAAATGCCAAAACCTTAGCTAACATGAAAATGTTAGAAAACTTTGTCTTGAGATAACGTGAAAACATTATAAACCGGTGTTATGGTACGTCTACCATAAATCGTAGGATCCTCCATATAGCCGAAAACAACGAAATTTTTAGTCACTAAACGTGTAGTGGTCCCGCTGCCCCGGACTATACGTTGGATAGTGTGCGATTCAGGCGAGAGTGTAGAAACTCTAATTTATAAGAAAGGTGAAAAACTTTAAACCTTGGGGGATATGAACATCGGGGGTCATACCCAATCGTGGGATAGGCCAAGAGAAATAGTAAAGTACCTTGAACGTGAAGGAGAGGTGGCCAACCTCTTGATCATCAAACATATTACTAGAACCCTGCATTGTTACTTATAGCATGGAAAAAATAAAACGTTAAGAATATATATTATCTTTGAATTAATAATAAGAAATTGAAAAGAATAAGTGATCAGATAGATATTACCAATTTTAGGATCCTTTATCCTTTAAGGATATTTGATCCTGATCAGATTAAGTACTTCTTAAGGTGGATAACATTCCACGCTCTTGGTAACCTGTTGCCTTCCATAGTGAGCAAATGATATGCCCCCTTCCCTGCTTCCGACTCGATCAAATAAGGACCTTCCCACTTGGGTGCTAGCTTCCCATATGCCGGATTGGTTGTGTTTTGGTAGGCTTTCCTTAAAACTAGTTCTCCTTCTTGAAATCTTCGGATCCTTATAATTTTGTTGTATGCCCCAGCTACCCGTTGTTAATAGGCTTCCATTCTGACTTTGGCTAGGTCTCTAAGCTCATCAACAATATCTAGATCTTGGAGAATGATTTCATTGTTGGCTTGAGGATCATGGATACTTGTTCTAGCAGTAGGAACTACCATCTCTGTAGGAATTATAGCTTATGATCCTAACACCAATGTAAGGGTTTTTGATCTGTTACATTCTTAGGTGTTGTTCTATCAGCCCAAAGAACATAAGGAAGTTCCTCAGCCAACTTGCCTTTCTTGGATCCTAGCTTCTTCTTCAAGTTGTTGATGATAATCTTGTTGCTTGAAACTGCTTGACCATTGGCTTGAGGATGAACTGGTGTAGAAGTGATCATCTTGATGCCCCAACTGTCACAAAAGTTAGTGGTTCTTTTCCCGATAAACTGGGAACCATTGTCACAAACAATTTCAGAAGGGATACCAAATTTAGTTATAATATTTCTTTTAATGAAGGATATAACTTCCCTTTCTCGGACTTGCACGAATGCTTCTGCTTCAATCCATTTAGAGAAGTAGTCTGTCATAGCAAGCATAAAGACCTTTCCGCCTGGTGCCTTTGGTAGCTTGCCTACAATATCCATTCCCCATTTCATGAAAGGCCATGAAGAGGATATAGGATACATAGGTTCTGCTGGCTGGTGAAGAATGTTTCCATGCCTTTGGCAAGCATCAAACTTCTTTGAGTATTCCATAGCATCCTTCTTCATTGTTGGCCAGAAGTAACCTGTCCTGAGTATCCTGGAGAATAGAGCTCTGCCCCCTGTATGGTTGCCACAATCACCTTCGTGGAAGTCTTTGAGCACCTCTTGTATTTCTGGATCCTCAATGCATCTCAAGTAGGGACCTGCAAGAGATTTTCTATATACAGTATCTTGTAAAATAATGAATTGTGATACCTTTATTCTGAAAGCCTTGGGATTTTCCCATGTAGGGATTTCTCCATCTTGGAGGAATTTCTTGATTGAAAGGATCCAAGATTCTACTTTTGGAGAGGATTAAGGATCATTCAGTTCTTGAGAACAATCCGTGGTTACCTCCATTGCTTCTTGTCCCCCTATTGCCGGAGACAATATGTGGATGATTGGTATCTTTGTGTCATCCGGGATCTTCAAGGATGATGCTACGTTTGCTAAGGCATCTGCCCCAGCATTTTCTTCTCTTGGTACCTGTATGATACTAAACAACTTGAAGGATTTTGCTAATTCCTTCACAATTTCTAAATATTTGACCATATTCTCACCTTTTACGGTATAAGAACCGTTAAAGTGGTTAGTTATAAGTAAAGAGTCTATATAAACTTGAAGATACCTGATCCTCATCTGTTTGGCTAAAATAAACATGCAATTAGTGTTTCATATTCTGCTTCATTGTTGGTGGCTTGTTATGTAGATGCATTGGACTGGGGTATTATGTCCCCCTGTGGCGATTTTAGTAGTATGCCCAAACCTGTTCCTTTTATATTGGATGCTCCATTTGTGAAGAGGATCCAAGGATCCTTAGTTTCTTCAAGTTGTTGGTCCTCTAGATCAACTTCATTTTGCATGTCACTACTGAAATCAGCCACAAAGTCTGCAAGCACTTGTGATTTAATGGCTGTTCTACGCTCATACTGAATATCATATGCACTCAGCTTCACAGCCCACTTGGCCATCCTACCTGACATTTCTGGTTTTCTAAGCACATTCTTAACAGGATAGTTAATTCTTAAAATAATAGTATGAGTCTCAAAGTAATATCTCAATTTAGTAGAAGCCATAATAAGTGCAAGAATTAATTTTTCTAAATGATAATACCTGGCTTCTGCATCTAAAAGAATTTTACTTACATAATAAACAGGATGTTATTCACCTTCGTGTTCTTTCACAAGGACAGCACTTACAGCATTTCCTGAAACAACTAGGTACAGATATAAGGATTCTCCATCCACAGGCTTCATCAGAGCTGGTGCTGAGGATAAGTAATCCTTTAAGGCTTTAAGTGCAGCCTCATGCTTCTCCGTCCACTCGAACTTTTTATTTTTCCTAAGGATGTCGTAAAATCTTTGCACTTTTTGGAGGATTTGGAAATGAATCTGTTGAGGGCAGCTATTCTTCATGTCAGCCTTTGGACATCTTTAGCATTTACAGGGGATTTTAGATTAATGGTGGCTTCTATCTGCTCGGGGCTTGCTTCTATCCCTCTTTTAGTCACCATGTATCCTAGAAACTTTCCAGCCTTAACGCCAATATGGCATTTTGACGGGTTCAGATTCATGTTATATTGGTCAAGGATATTGAATGCTTCTTCAAGATCTCTGAGGTGATCCTCAGCCCTCTTCTACTTCACTACCATGTCATCTATGTAGACTTCCATGGTTTTGCCTAACTGATCCTTGAACATCATGTTAACCAATCTTTGATATGTTTCCCCTGCATTTCTTAGTCTGAACGACATAGCAATATAACAGTATATGTCGGTAGGAGTCATGAATGTTGTATCCTCCTGATCAGATGGTTCCATCTGAATTTGTTGAAATCCAGAGGAAACATCCATAAAGGTAAGCATCTTATGTCCTGCCGTTGCATCCAACATGGAGTCTATATGTAGTAACGGGAAAGGATCCTTGGGGCATGCCTTGTTTAAATCGGTGAAATCGACACAGGCCCTCCACTTTCCATTCTTTTTTGAAACAACAACCACATTAGCCAACCATCGAGGATACTTAACCTCTATGATCATACCAGCCTTAAGAAGTTTTTTAAACTTGTTCTTGTATGATCGCGTTCCTCTCAGGAGCGAATTTCCTTCGCTTCTGATGGACGGGTTTAATAGAATAATTAAGGCCCAACTTATGAGTAATTACCTCCTTTGAAATACCTGTCATGTCTAAATGTCTGAATAAAAATGTGGATTTTCGTCTCTTTAAGAAGGATACTATATCCTCCTTGATCTCATTAGGGATACTAGATCCTAAGAAAACTTTCACGTCTGGATCTTCAGGATCTAAAGATACTTCTTTTACGTCTCGCTCCCGAGCTTCCAGCACATTCCTAGGATTTTGCTGTAATTGCTATGCTACCGTCTATTTAGCTGTCGGTTTCATGGATGAAGAATAATAATTCTTGGCTTCCACTTGGTCACCATCTATCCTTACTACTCCCCAAGGAGTTGGTAGTGTGATACACTGATGGTAAGTAGAGGCTACAGCCTTCATCCCATGTAGCCAAGGCCTGCCAAGAATAACATTGCAACAAGAAAGATTGTCAATAACACAAAACTTTTGGTAAGAGTTTTAACCCTTCGATGTATATTGGGAGTTTGATGTCCCCAATGTTTTCTTAGTTTCACCACTGAAAACCACTAGCACCGATGTTCTCAGGATGATTTCCGAATCCGAGATGTTCATTTTCTGCAGCACATCATGTTGGAGCTTCCACTGTCGACTAAGATCCTGCGCACATAATGGTTAGCAATAAATAATGTTACAATCAAACAGTCATGGTGAGGATCCTGGATGCTTGTCTTATATTCTTCTTTTATCAGTCGTCAAAGTAGTGGATATAACTAGTCGTTCTCCGTTCTCCAACTTGGTTTCTTTGGTGTGTCTTTTTGCCGAGGATAAAGAAGTACCGCATATATCTGAGCCAACGGAGATGAAGTTGATCACTTGTGCGTCTGGTGGGGGCGGAGTTGCTTTCTGCGGGATATCCTCAGGATCCTGGGTCCTCGACTTTTTTCTTCCCAAGAGCTCTTTGAAATGGCCTTTGCTTAGGAGGTATCCAATTTCCCTCCTTAAACCAATACAATCATCGGTCTGATGGCCAAAGTCTTCATGGAATGCACACCACTTGGACTTGTCTTTGAAGGATGTTGTTTTCTCAATTTTCCGAGTCCAACTTGTTTTCTCTCCAAGATCCTTCATGGCATAAATCAAAACATGAGTATCAATAGAAAATCAATATTCAGAAATACTTGGGTAGTCCTCATCATCATCTCCTTCTTCAACTGCCCGGACGTTTTAGTTGTTGAACTTGGCATACGGCTTTGAGTTGTTATTTCTGAACGAGGATCCTTGTTTCTGGTTAGGTGACTCTTGTTTCATTCGGGCCCCTAACCGTTCTTGGATCCACTTGTCATCCTCCAACCGTATGAATCTTAGTGCCCTGTTTCTGACTTCATCTAAAGTCCTGCATGGAGTCATCACAAGATCGTCATAAAATGGGGAGCCCCTTTGAAGTCCCATCTTGAATTCTTCAACAGCTGTAGCCATATCAAGATTAGGGATCTCTAGGGCCTCTCTTCCAAACCTTGTAAAAAAATCCCTTAGGGATTTATAATAAGGTTGGACAACTCTATATAAAACACTAGTTAACTTCTCAAATTTCCTACTATAAGAAAACTGGCTGTTGAACACGTTAGCTTAATGTGAAAAAGAAGTAACAGAATAAGAAGGAAGACTTAGAAGCAATTTAAGTGTAGATCTTGTTAGTGTGGATACGAAACCCTTGCATAGACAAGCTTCCTTGAGTCTTTCAGGAATTGGATTGATCTCCATCCTTTCCCTATACTGAGCTACGTGTTCTTCCGGATCAGTGGTCCCATCATACACCTTCATGTTGGGGGTTTGAAATCGTTTTGGGATCTCCGCATCGCATATCGGTGGAGCAAATCTGGACAGCTTGTGGCTCCTTTCTGGTATTTCAGTAATTGGACGGACCATTCCTGGCACGCTAGATATCATATCCTTAAGCTTCTGAAGTTCCCTAGCCATAGCCTGATTGATACCTGTATCCTGCATATAGCCAAGGTTAGTGTCAAAGGATATGTGATTATAGACGTTACCTCTTGGTTGGTTGAACGTTGGCATCCCAGAAGTGTAGTTAAGATAAGAGGCATCTACTACAGTAGCAGGTCCACCATAGGCAATGGTCTGCATGGGGATGATGTCCCCTTCATGGACCTCTGAAGACCTTTTATGGTGAATTCTTGAGGATCCTTGATTCTGCCAGAAGGATCCTTGAGGTTGGGAGCTGAAGGATCCTTGAGGATACAATCCAGAGGATCCTGTTTGAAGGAACGAGGATCCTTGAGTTTGTTGACCCATGGACCCTTGTTGAAGGATAGATGATCCTGGCTGAAAGAACGAGGATTCTTGAGCTTGCTGACCCATGGACCCTGGTTGAAGGATAGATGATCCTTGCTGGAAAATCGAGGATCCTTAAGCTTGCTGACCCATGGAACCTGGTTGAAGGATGGATGATCCTTGCTGAAGGATCGAGGATCCTTGAGTATGTTGAGCCACGGATCCTGGAGTAGTGAAATCCAGCACCCTAGGCATCAAGGGAGTCTGATCCTACGCTGGCCTCTTTCTTTTCTTGAGATCTTCAATTTCATGTAGGATCCTCTGGTTGGTTTTGTTCTACTGCTCCATGTATGCCTTAACTTGTGAGAACATAGCAGAAACATCATTGTTATATTTGACCACCGAAGTGGCATCAGTGGATTTTGAGCTCTGGAGGACTGGAATTTGTGTCTTTTTTCCAGCCACGGTGGTCCTTGAAGCTACTGCTAGTGGAGGAATCATCGGCGGCAATGTTCTTGATGAGAGAGGAACCAAAGATGGCATGGTTGATGAAGCAGAGGTTGATTGAGAGGCCATTGATAATGATATGGGCATGAAAGGTCAAAAATTGATAGGAAATAATATGGATTATAGCACCAATTGCCCCACGGTGGGCGCCAAATTGTTTTGGTCAAAAATCGTTTAAGGATCCTTTAACCAAATCTGTTTTGTGAGGTTTAGTGCTAAGATAACAATAGTGACCATATGAACGAAATCAAGATGAACACCGTGATTTGTTGCGAGGAAAAACCCCTTGATCTTGATTAGATCAAAGGAAATAAACCCCGGGTGATGACAATTGTCTATCACCACTTTACTAATATGAAAAATGAGGATACAAGGTTGGATATGATGATCAGTGTTTACAATAACTCTAAGTGTGTGTGTGTGTGTGTGTGTGTTGCTGATTTTGTAGAGAGCAGAGTGTGTTTCCTAGATGATCATATCCTCAATATATACATAAAAGATAATAACTCAATGAGTTTATGAATAATAAATGCATTAATTAAGTTTCCTAAAAATCCGCCATTGTCTTCAATATAAATGTAACAGCCACTTTGATCACGTGCTCCATCACTCAGGCTGTGAAATAGTGGGTAGACCAAGTTTCTTAGCTGTTACATCTGTCAAATATAATGTTATACACAGGAAACAATCGTTAGTAAATAATAAGTATTGAGGATCCTTGATCCTGACGAGATCTGACTAAGGATAACCGATCCAAGAACATATGCCAGGATAACTTATCCACAATGTCATTTCTGTGCATTAACATGAAGTATAGTAGTTCCTAGCATCTGCTAGATCACTATCGATTTTCACCACTACCCATGGGGTTGGTAGCTAAACGCATTGATGATATGTTGAAACAACTTTCATTTCATGGATCCAAGGTCTACCTAGGATATCATTACAGCAAGATAGATTGTCAATTACACAAATTTTTTTATAAGAATTAACTCCCTCTATATATGTTGGAAGTTTAATGTCCCCCCGCGTATTCTTAGTTTCACCTCTAAAGCCAACAAGGACAGAGGAACTTGGAGTTATTTCAGCCTCGTGGATATTCATCTTTTTGAGAACATCAAATCGGATGATGTTCACAGAGCTCTCGCCATCTATTAGAATCCTGCGAACATAATGATTAGCGATAAATATTGTAATAGTTAACCCATCATGATGAGGATCATGGTGTGTCGTTTTGCTGATGAGAAAGAAGTTGGTCTCATTGGCTTGTCATTTTGCTGATGAGAAAGAAGTGCCACAGATGTCTTATCCTCTAGATATGAAGTTGATTATTTGTGCATCCAAAGGAGGCGGGGAAGTCTTTCTTGGCCACCTTGCTTTTTCACCTAAATCTTTCATGGCACATATTAGTCCAGCAGTGTCAACATATAAATTTTTTTTCCATATTCTAGGTTAATCTTCTTTATCCCCGTCTTCTTCCACTGCATGGACGTTCTGGTTGTTGTACTTTGTATAAGGCTTGGGGTTGTTATTTCTGTATGAGGATCTTTTTTTCTTGTCATGTTGCTCATGCTTTGTTGAAACGCCCAGCTTTTCTTGGATATTCTTGTCATATTCTAACGCCCAGCTATGAGGATCTTTGTTAGAGCCCTGTTTCTGACATCATCCAGGTTCCTGCATGGAGTCATAACAAGATCATCATAAAAGGGGTAATCCTTTTGCAATTCCATCCTGGATGCTTCGACAGCCGTTGCCATATCAAGGTTTGGGATTTCCAAGGCTTCCCTACCAAATTTAGTGACAAAATTACTTAGGGATTCATCACGAGATTAAATAATACGATATAAATCACTAGTTAACTTCTCAAATTTACTACTACAAGTGAATTGATTATTAAAAAGATTCACTAAGTGAGAGAACAAAGTAATTGAATATGGAGGAAGACTTAGCAGCTATTTAAGATCATATACAGATAGTGTGCATCCAAAACCATGCATAAACATGCTTCTTTGAGTCTATCTGGGATGGGATTAATCTTTATTCTTTCCCTGTATTGGGCTACGTATTCTTTCGGATCAGTTGTGCCATCATAGACTTTCATGTTAGGAGTCTGGAAACACTTTGGTATCTCAGCATCACATATTGGTGGAGCAAACCTGGATATTATGTGACTTCCATCTGGAATTTCAAGAATATGCCTGACCACTCCTGGAACACTAGATATCATATCCTTTAACGTTTTTAGCTCAGTAACCATAACTTGATTGAGACATGTATTCTTCATAAAGCCCTGGTTAGTGTCTAATGATACATTATTGTACCTGTTACATCTTGGTTCATTAAAGGATGGTATCCCAAAAGAATATCCAGGATAGGGTGTCTCAGCCACGATAGTTTGTCCACCGGGAGCGATATTTAGCATAGGAATGATGTCTTCTTCATGTACATCTGATGGTATCTGGTGTTAGATTCCTGAGAATACCTGACTTTGCATAAAGGATCCTTGTTGCTGATACTCGGAGGATCCTTGGTGAAATGTTCCTAAGGATCCTGATTGAAAGATGGAGGATCCTTGTTGAAAGATGCCTAAAGATCCTGGTTGAAAGATAGATGATCCTTGAACATGTTGGGCCATGAATCCTGATTGAAGGATAGAGGATCATTGAACTTCTTGAACACGTTGAGCCATGGATATTGGAATGGTGAAATCTAGAATCCTGGGCACCAAAGGAATTTGATCCTCCATTGGCCTTTTGGCTTTCTTTATGTCTTCAATCTCACGCATGATCCTCTGATTAGTCTTGTTATACTGCTCCATATAAGCCTTAACCTGTGAACATAAAGCAGAAACATCATTGTTTGTGGTTACCATAGGAGTGGCAACAAAGGATTTTGATTCTTGGAAAACTGGAGCTTTCGTCTTGTCCCAGTAACGTTGATCCTTTGCAACCTTGCGGGGGAGGGGGAGGGGGAGGCATCGACAAAGATTTTGGATGAAAGAGAAACTGATGATGGCATAGTGGTTGAAATAGAGGTTTGTTGAGAGGCCATTGGTTATGGTAGTGGTCGAAAAGGTTGGAAATTGGTGGGTATTCTTTTAGATTGAAGTACCACTTGCCCCATGACGGGTGCTAAATTATTTTGGTCAAAAATTGGTTTCAGGGATAATGTAACCAAATTAGTTTTGTGAATTAAGGTGATTGAATGACAGTGGTGATTATATGAGTAAAAATGGAAAGGAACACAATGATTATGTCACGAGGAAAAGTCCTTGATAATATGAGATCACCAGCATAAAAACCCTGTATGATGAAAATTGTCTATCACCGATATTATTAGTAAAACAGAGTAATGTAATATAAAGCGAGAGCTAAGACAACGATTATAAGAGAGATTTCTAAGTGTGTGTGTGTTACAGGTGTCAATATAAATCAATCAATCAATCATACCCAGTGGAGTCCCACCAATAGCAAAGCTATAAGTAGGGTCTGGGAAGGGTGGGATGTAGGCACACCGTACCTCTATCCAATGGGATAGAGAGGTGGCTTTCAGAGAGACCCTTAGCTCTTGACTACATATGTATGCGGCAATATAAAAGGAAATCAAAGTTCAACTATAGTATTATTGATAGTAGCACGTAGTAAAAATGATAATATATATGTGTATATATATATATATATATATATATATATATATGAAAAGAAAATATCATAATGGTGTGTGACCAAAAATAAGGTAAATAGAGGCCCCTAAGTTATTCATTTCTCCCTAAAAATCCTTAACTTTAATTCTACTTCACCAAGAATTCCTATCCTACCCATGTCCTCTAAGAGATTTAGGTCTATCAAATCATGCCTAATCCTCTCATCCCATATCAATTTAGGTCGTCCTCTCATCCCACGTCACACACCTGTGTGTTACAGGTGTGTATATTGTATAGCGTCTTCTACTGTCATAGCCTCTTTATATAGATAAGATATCACAAACTAATAACTGAAATCCCTCTTTTCTAGCCTCTAATCAAGTCCATTACTCAACATAGTCCTTACATGCTTGACCACGTCTTTTAATGACTTTGATGACGAAATAATATGTTGGACTCGGTCATTAGCCGTTTTACTTGCGTTAACATTAATAACATAAAGAGAACAATAATTAGTAATCAACAATAAGTACTGAGGATCCCTGATCCTGACAAGATCTAAACACATGCTAAGGATAACTAATCCAGAACATATATCAGGATATATCCACAATATCAAATTTCCAAGCCCTAATTATCATGTTGACCAATCTTTGATAGGTGGCACATGCACTTTTCAAACCAAAAGGCATTGCAGTGTAACAATATATACGTGTTGGAGTCATGAATAACGTGTCTTCTTGGTCAGACTGTTCTATTTGAATTTGCTGGAATCCTGAAGAGGCGTCCATAAAGGTCAGCATCTCATGCCCAACAGTTTCATCCACCATGGAGTCTAAGTGTGGAAATGGTAAAGGATATTTGGGGAAAGCTTTCTTGAGGTCCGTGTAGTCGACACAAACCCTCCATTTGCCATTATTTTTCTGGACCACCACCACATTGGCCAACCATCTTGGGAACTTTACATCCCTGATCATTCCTGCTTCAACAATCTCTCAACCTCTTCTTGGATGATGACATTTCATTCTGGTGCGAACTTTCTTCTCTTTTGTTCAATTGGCCTGTAACTTCTATCAAAACCCAATTTGTGAGTAATAATATTTATAGAAATACATGTCATGTCCTCATGTTTCCATTCAAAGATAGAGGTTCTGCTTTTGAGGAACTTGACCAACCGATCTTCAATTTCTTCAGGAATCCTAGTTCCTATTAACACATTGACAGGATCCTGATCATCTAATCGTACTTCTTTGACCTCTTTTTCAGCTGCTTCCAAGAAATTAAGTATTTTGTTCTCTTATTTATAAGCTTGAGTTGGTTAAGCTATTGGTTTTATCGACGAGGCATAATAGTCTTTAGCTGGTCATCTCGAATCTTATAATCCCCCAAGGTGTGAGCATTTTGATGCATTGATGATAGGTTGAGCGTACAACTTCCATATCATGGATCTAGGGTCTGCCTAAGATAACATTGAAAGAGGTTAACGCATAACACAAAATTCATGGATAGGGTTCACTCCCTCAACGTAAACAGGAAGCTTGATCTCTCCCACTTACTCTTGGCTTCCCTGCTAAATCCGACCAAAACTGAAAATTTCGATATAATCTCGGATCAACGGAATATTCTTCTTCTTTCAGGGTATCCAACCGAATGATATTCACCGAACTTCCATTGTCCACCAAGATCCTGCATACAAAAAAATAGAACTATAAAGAGTTATGACCAAACCATCATGACGAGGATCCTGAATATCGTTCATGTCCCCATCATCTAATGTTACTCCGTATTCTTTGGGCTAGGTCATCGTCACAGTTTGTCCCTTGGGATTTTTTGATTTGGCTACTTTACAATTCCTTTTAGCTGCTGAGTAGGATGTGCCGCATATATCTGATCCTCCGAAGATAACATTTACGATCAGAGCGCCTGGTGGTGGAGATTATGCCCTTTTGGGATACTTCTTGGGATCCTGGTTTCAATTCTTCTTTCCCAACAATCTTTTAAGTGACCTTTGCTGAGTAGGTAGTTGATCTCCCTCCTCAGAGCAATGTAGTCTTCCGTCACGTGACCGAAAGATTCATGAAAAGCACACCATTTGGACTTATCTTACTAGGAACCATTCTTCTACTTTCTCCATGGCCATCTTGCCTTTTCACCTATATCCTACATAGCACACATTAATCCAGGAATATCAACTAAAAAAAAATAATCATGTAACTTAGGATAAGATTCATCATCCTCATCATCATCTACCATATTGACCCTATCATTCTTGGAATACGGTTTAGATCGATATGGTTTAGAATATGGGGAATTTGACTTTCTGTTAGGGTGATTGTATCTGTTGGAACCATCCAGACTCTGCTGAATCATCCTATCTTCTTCCATCTTGATGAACCTTAGAGCCTTATTCCTTGCATTGTCCAGATTCCTGCAAGGATTCATGATGAGATCCTCAGAAAGAGGTATCCTTCTTGAGACCCATCTTGAAAGGCCTTGGCTCAACCCTAAGGGATTCATCAATACCCTGTGTTACTCTATGCAAGTCACTAGTTAACCTTTCAAAACTTCTACCGCAAGAAATTGGTTATTAAAAAAGTTAACTAAACGAGCAAAAGATTTTATAGAGAAAGGAGGGACACTTAGGAGCCATTTTAACGCAGCTCCTGTCACACCACAACCTACGGCAGAAATGTCGTGGCGCGAACTGATTCCTCAAAGCTTTTCAAAAGTACTATCATGCAATATTTAATGCGACAATATCTATTAGATTTAATTAAATAATCATTTATATCAAATTAACCAAAGTACATAAATTAAAATTTAATCAAATAAAAATTTAATATTCTAATTCTTGTGTCTTCTTTTCTAGCATGCAACCTATGTTTTCTTCAAATACAAGCTTGAGAATCACATCACACGATAACCTGCATATGCGTTAAAAATACAAACAGGTTTGTCAACACAAGGTTTAGTGAGTATAACACCTAATTTGAGACACTATATTAATAATAATAAATAAATAAAAGTGCAAACTGTTCCTGTGAGATATGCAGATAGCCATAGCACATAACAATCAAACAACTATAAAGAAAGGGCTCAACCAATCCATATAAATGGACATTGGTTACCAAGCAAGGACTAAACAATGCCATTAAAATGGACGTCGGTTGCCGAAATAAGCAAGTAGCATTCAAACAAAGCAAGAAAGTGAATAGCAAGTTAGGCAAACTGATAAACACACAAGGATAAACACTTGCGGTTGAGTAATATATAATATAAAAATATCTACGAACGCATAACTACCCAAAGGGTTAAAAATACGTAAAAGAAGGGGAGTGAAATACTTACCTTAGCAATAAGCAACAAATAAATGCGATAGAAATGGGAAAGGAAATAAACGTCGCGCTCGGGAGGTGGCAAGGATAAATCGTACATTAGGTATGTGAGCTTTATAAACGTCGATTTAATTTTTATGCGGTGGCATAATCGTAAATAACCTAAATCTAATTCTACAATCTAATTCAACAATTGATTCATCAGACGTCCATCCATATCAATATAATTCAATCATCGATCCATAACAAACTAATCTACAGATTGACATCAAACTAATTGAGTTATCTAAACCTAAAAAATTTTCGTTACCTGCGAATAAACTTCAAACACAATGGGTCAATTTTTTTTGCAATTAAACAAACGATTGTTGTTTGTTCTTCAATTTTTCGCCTAATCATACAAATTTGAGCCTTCAATTTTACAGTTGCAACTTATTTTGGATGTTAAACAAAACTGAAGACACTGTACATTTAAACGTTTTGACAAAAAATGAACACCTTTAAACTTTCACGTTTAGAAGTTCTGTACCAAAACTTTAGAAGTTATAACAAAAAGGATTAGAAGTTCTAACAAAAACATCAATCGATTATGGAATTGCAGAAGTAACGCGCTCAATCGAGCTCTGAGGGTTCAAAATATTATGTTTAAACGTTCTGAAACAAAACTGAAGACCTTTAAACGTTCTAGCCAAAAAAGAACATCTTTAAACGTTCTAATACGTTCACGGATGTTCTGGGTGTTAAAAAAAATGAACATCTTTAAACATTCTAACACGTTCTAAGAAGTTCAGGCTGTTTAAAAAAGTTTAGAAGTTCTGATAAAGTTTAGAAGTTCTAAGAAGTTCTGGGTGTTCAAAAAGGTTTAGAAGTTCTGGGTGTTCAGAACTTCTAAAACTAACCAAAAAAAATTAAACACCTGTAAACATGAAATTGAACACTGAAATCACTTCATATAATCTCATAATCATCAAACAATCGTCAATCGACCGTTAATTTGATCATTGATTTGATCATATGAACAAAATATGGAACGTTTGCAACTGGGTTTCTGCAAAACTCAAAATTGATTAATTGAAACTTCAAATTGATGATAATTGGACCAATTTCAAAGTTTAATTGATCAATTAGTGCAAAAATTTCAATTGGTCAATTTTATTAGCTGACCTGTGAAAAAGGCGTGAAGAGGAAGATGGTGTTCACAACGGTACCTCGACGGTCGCGACGGTGGATGCAATCATTGGACAGTGACGGTGAAAGTGTACGGAATCGATGGAGCAGTGGATCAGAGTTGATGGGAGTAGAGGATTAAAGCAGTGGACGGTCGCATGTTTTTTGAAATCGATGGTGTAGAAACTCGCGTACCTATTGTATGATAAGGGATTATTATATTGGATCCTTTATCTATATATATATATAACCAAGATTTGAAAAAAAATGATTAGTTAACACGTCGGTTTTAAGGAAATACTTATCAATAATTATATTTATAATCTTAAAAATATAATTTAAAGTATTGAAAACATTAATAATTAAGCTTAATTAAATTATGAAATAAAAAGATTCAAAAAAAAAACCAAGGCTGACAGGACTCGAACCCACGCAGCAAGCCGGCTCAACCTCCAACACACACTTATGTCAACCAGTTGAGCCAGATGCTCAGTTGGTTAAAGAATAAGAACATTAATTTAAATACGTAGCTAATAAAATACCCAGAATATGAACAAACCCTAAAATCACAAATTAATTGATCTGGTTGTTGTTCATTTGGTTAATGTTAGGGGTATTGTTAAACAAATGATGACGATGACAAATATATAACCAATTACCTCGATTAAAGCTAAAACAATGGTTAATGATGACTAAACAAGGCCGGCTATACTTCGAGACGAATGTACAGGTAAACCAAGATGAAAATCCAATTGGTTTGAGGTATAATGACGAATAGGGTTAATGTATTGTATCTGCAAGTTTAATTAGGTTCTAGCAATCATTTATAAGTATGATATGATTCACTTTATGTCGGCATGAGTGTATTAAGAAAACGAACAATTATTGATTGATTACGCAAATTAAAACGTCTGTGGAACTCGTTTAAGGTAAGTTAATGAATTTATAATATCAAGTATGCGATTGTTAGCCGAAAATTATGGTTCCAGACAAGAAGGAGGGTGTACGCATCGACAGGAAGAAGAGGGAAATAGGAAAAGAAATGTATGAATATATTGCAAAATGGTCCCTGGTTTTAGATATTGGTTACAATGCTGAACTACAGTTACTGAAGGGGAGTTATTTGCTCATTATCCGAAGTTGATCCAAATAATAATAATAATAATAATAATAATAAAAGAATACTTAACGCGTACATAACTTTAATGATTGGGTTACCCATACAGATCGGGTCAGGTAACTGTTACAACTACGTGAAAACGAAAAATCCGAGTTGTTACAGTCTCCCCTACTTTAGGGAATTTCGTAACGAAATTAACGAATACTATAATAACACCATTAAATTTTTAATATACATACATATATATATATATATATATATTATGATTTAAAATAATTTATAATACTAAAACTTTGAACAGTCGAAAAAACGCTCCAAATGATAATCCGATAAGGGCACTTATATATAGGATATACCAGCAGCGTATTCACCATGTCCTTATCATCCTTACATTTGCACCATTATCTCAACTACTTACGGTTCTATATTATGACACACAATTGTTCGGATTATGATTTCCATGTGAGGACTTTGGTAATTACATGTCGAACCGTAATACTTAGATCGTCGGATGGTCCACATAACTCGTCCCATTGTGTGGGTTACAAAACATGATTTTTAAGAAATAAGAGTTTTAAGGAATTTTAATTATACCACTAGAAAATCACCAAATGTATAAAACAATTTCAAAAGTTGTAATGGGTTTTAATAAAGTAGGGAATTTCTAAACATCTTTTAAACGTAAAAGTATAAGTATTTAAAGTTGAGAAGAGATAATTTATTATTTGTTGAGGCTAGTAAAATGAGTTGTGATTAATAAGGATAGACCACTAAGATAAAAGTAAACTTAAATAAACAATCTATTTAAATAAAAGAAACTTTATTCATGGGATAAATGATAAAAGATAAATAGTTTAAATGAGAAATAATCCAATGTCATAAAGAGGCGTTACAATACGTAACTTAAGAAAAAAGACAAAACAAAGTAAGAAAATAAAGAAAATGGAAAAAGTCTTCGGGGTCGTTGAGTAGCTTAATTGACGTGACTTGGTGCACCATGAGGAGTTGCATTCATAGGAGTTTGAGCAGTCGTGGTAGATTGACTTGGGATAGCTTGAATGGGTTGAACTTGCATAGCAGGGGCTTGAGTAGAGTAGGCTTGGTACACTTGAGCTTGTGGATGCGGAGCTTGATAGAGTTGGGTTATGTAAGGTTGACTTGGATTGGTGTGAGGCGCTTGAAGGATATGGGATTGATGGGTTTAAACTTGGTGAGCATGAGTGAAGTAGTGGGGTGCAGTCATAGTTTGGGCTTGATGGGCATGGATAAGTTAAGGGCATGAATTACGGAGGTGGTTTGGGTCTCTACACTTGTAGCAAGCACGGGTATAAGGGACACCTGGTTGAGCTGGTGAGGCGTGCATTAGGCGGGACACGACAAGTGCTAGAAAGGTGGCCAAAGCGATTTCATTTGGTGCATAGTCGGCAAGAGGATTGAGCAGAGTGGTGATGGTTACACTTGACACATAGGGGATAAGGTTTGGCATAGGCCTTCTTGTTCGAGGTATTTTGGTTTTGGTTATGAGGAGGTTAATTATTGGGTTGGTTACCGGCATAGGCTTACGCTTGTTGTTATTGTTGTGGTTGTTGCGGTGATTTTTGTTGGAAGTAGGCTTGGGTTCAACTTTAGCATCAGCGGATGAGTCGGTTTCGATCTTGTTGGGATTAGGCTTGAAAGTCTTGCGAGACAAGGTTCCATCCCTAACATGATTGTCGGTGAGAGAGGCAGCTAGGTCCATCGCCTCACCATTGGTTAATGGGTCACGACTCACCACAGCATCACGAAAAATGTTTGGTAAACCGCGAATATATTTTTGAATGCCACGAATCTCGGGGCTACAAACAAGGTGGGGTACGTTCACGGAAGCGGTTGGATTAGGTAGAGTTATCCCCGCCATCTTGCTTGAGTTCCCAAAATTCGGCTTCAAGTCTCTGCGGCTCATGTTCCGGGAAAAACTCTTTCTTCATTGCTTCCTTGAGTTCCTCCCAAGGCATGGATACGACCAAGTCATACCCTTGGTCATTCCTCAGGGCATTCCACCAGATGACAGCTAGACCCTCAAACTTGCTCGATGCGAACTTAGTCCGTTTGGCGTTCGGACATTCACAGTGGATGAAAATATTTTCCATCTCTTCAAACCATTGCAGCAATTTGGTGGCGTTTTCCTCACCAAGAAAGGATGGAGGTTTGGTGTTCAAAAAGTTACATAAATAATAGTTATTTGATGTGGTCGAGGAGGCAGATCTGTTAGAGTTGAGGCTTTGGATTTGAGTGATGATTGTGGGCATAGCAACAACAAACTCCTTCGTGATTCTAGCAGCCAAGCGTCGATCGCGTGAACCAGATGAACGTTGTGAGGACATTGAACTCTTAGTGAAGACATTCTATAAGGATAAAAAAATTAAGACTTATAAAGTGAAAGATAAGTTGAGAAAATCATTTAAATAATAGAAGAAACTTTTATGAATAAAGAAATATCATAAGGGATAAAAGTAAAAGATTATATGGTAGGGGTACATTGCGTAGATATTTATGAGTTGCTGAAGTAAAATGATTAACGCGTGATAATTAGACGAGGTTAGTTTAAAAGTTAAAATTTAATTTATTTAGTTAGCTTAACAAACAATTAACGAAACAAGGTTTGTGTGTTGGCCTCCCATGAGCTTTCCATGGCAATTTGAACGGCCCAACTAAAATTTACGAATAAAACAACTGAGTTTGACAGCCCATGAGTGTTACATGACATTTTAACTGTCCCAGCTAACTAACGAATTAACAATGCAATGAAGTTTGTCGGCCCGATGAGTGTTACATGGCGTTTCAACCAACCAAACTAAATAACGAACTAGCGAAATAAAAATTGTGTTGTTGGAGTATCTTGTGAATCACCGCGTCCAACAAAAATATGAAAACAAGTTGAGAAATGGATAGTCGGGATTTCCGAATAACCATTTAAAATAACGTAAAACCATAATCGGAAGGTTACCTAATTTAAGCCACGAACCACCGTGAATTCGGTTTAAAAATATTATAAGGAATGCAACCACTAATGTGGTCACGGTTGACAGCTAAGGGTGTCAGTCATATGGCATTTTTGGGTCTCGCTCGGATCCATAGGGTTGAGTATTGTGGTCAGGTTATCACCCAGGTAAGAAATAACGTCTTACCTTTAGTTCTTGGAACCGTTTTGCCAATGCTCAACTCACAGTTTCTCTCCCCTTTTCATTTGTGATAGGGACATGCCACATAACTAGCCCTAAGGTGAACGAGTGAAAACAACATGTGGGAATTCTTAAGGAATTTCCCGAAAATAAAAACAATCTACTTTTCGAAAAGTTTTCTTTGAATGTTGAGGCATAGTCTCGGAGTTTGTGTGTGCATAACAATACAATAAATAATAAATAAATAATTATCTCAGAAAGTTGTAAACAATTTAATTTGAACACATAAAGGTAAATAGATAGGCACGTATGAGGCTCCTAAACATGTGTCTAAGGCAATATCTAAGGACCTATCTTAAACCTTCGGCTTTGATACCAATCTGTCACACCCCAACCTACGGCAGAGTTGTTGGGGCACGAACTGATTGCTCACAGCTTTTCAAATGTACTATCATGCAATATTAAATGCGACAATATCTATTAGATTTAATTAAATAATCATTTACATCAAATTAACCAAAGTATGTAAATTAAAATTTAATCAAGTAAAAATTAATATTCTAATTCTTGTGTCTTCTTCTCTAGCATGCAACCTAAGTTTTTTTCAAATACAAACTTGAGAATCATATCACACGATAACCTGTATATGCGTTAAAAATACAAACAGGTTTGTCAACACAAGGTTGAGTGAGTATAACAACAAATTTGAGACACTATAATAATAATAATTAAAAGTGCAAACTGTTCTTGTGAGATATACAAATAGCCATAGCACATAACAATCAAACAACTGTAAAGAAAGGGCTCAACCAATCCATATAAATGGACAATGGTTACCAAGCAAGGGCTAAACCATGCCAATAAAATGGACATCGGTTGCTGAAATAAGAAAGTAGCATTCAAATAAAGCAAGTAAGTAAATAGCAAGTTAGGCAAACTGATAAACACACAAAGATAAACAGTTGCGATTGAGTAATATATAATAAAAAAATATATACGAACGCATATGTCCTCAAACGGTTAAAAATACGTAAAAGAAGGGTAGTGAAATACTCACCTTAGCAATTAGCAACAAGTAAATGTGTTAGCAATGGGAAAGAAAATAAACGTCGCACTCGGGAGGTGGCAAGGTTAAATTCTAACAAGTGTAATAACGGAAAATACTACAAATCAACGGATAGCCCAATAGAGAATCAAGACTTAAGTATTTGCAATAATAATTAAATCAAATTTATTATTTATTTAAAATGTGATTTTTAATTAAAAATTGTGGGTAAATAATAATGGTTAAAAAAATACATTTGTTTAGAACATATTTGTACAAAAATATATATTTTAATTATGTATATTTAAATTAAAACTCTTTTAAAATTTAAAAAGAAAATACTTAACAATTATATAAATTTTAGATTAAAACCTTAAAATCTCTATTGATTATAATAATGATATATATATATATATATATATATATATATGGGATGGTTCAAGAGATAAATGATTTTATTGCAAAAAATGTGAGAAATGAATATGGACCACTAGTTTTGTTTTAAGTTTTAAATGCTTAAGGCTAAATAAAGAAATATTAATTATTCTTTTTCTTCAGTTAATATAACTAATAAACCATAATACTTATCTATTTAATATATATAACTAATTAAATTATTATAATTAGAAAATATTAAAAACTCATTTATTTTTATAACTTACTTTTTGTTTCTTAAATTTTTATCCTACACAAGTACAATTTATTCATATATTAAAATTTCTTTCTATCCAAAACTAATTTCTTCCAACTCAATATATTAATATCCATCAAAACATACTTACATTATGATGAATAATACCAAAAAACTATTTTACATTTATTTGCATTAGATATCAACAAAAAACATACAACCTACACAAAAACGTATAATCTACATTTGTTCTAAGAATAATACAACATATAACCTACACAAGAAAAACATTTAACCTACACATATAATTCATCATCAATAAAATACACACGCACACGAAAACATTTAACCTACACACGAAAAACATATAACCTACACACGGAAATTTTATCTTACACAAATACAATTTGTTCACACATTAATTTCTTTTTAATCAAAACCAATTTCTTCAAACTCAACATATCAATATCCATCAACACGTAGTTACATTGTGATGAATAATACAAAAAACTATCTTACACATGTTTGCATTAAATGTCAATGAAAAATATACAACCTACACAAAAAAATATAACTTACATTTGTTCTAAGAATAAAAAAACATATAACCTACATACGAAAAACATATAGCCTACGCATGTGTAAGATATGTGTATCTTTGTGTAGTTTATATAATTGTTGATGTTGAATTCCATATGTAAGTTGCATGATTTTTTTATGTTGTACGTATTTATCGCTCAAAACAAGTGTAAGTTATATAATTTTATGTAGGTTGTATATTTATTGTTTACATTTAATAGACACATTTGTATGATATTTTTTATTATTATTTATAACAATAATTTTTATAGGCATACCAATTGAAAAAAATATATATATTATGTTTTGATATTTATTGTTAAAAACATGCTAATAAATTGAGTGGAAATTATTTTTTTAATATAAAGAATAGTATTATATGAATAAATTGTATTTATGTTGAATAAAATGAAGAATGTGTAAATAAAAAATAAAACTAAAGTAGTGTTTTTATCTTTTTAATTATTATAGTTAAATAAAAACTAAATTTTATTTTACATAAATACAATTTATTCATAAATAAAACTAAATTAGTTAGATATATTAATTAAAGAGAGATTCATTATGGTTATATTAGTTGTATTAATTGGAAAGAAAGAGTGCATTTATTGTTGCATTTACATTTTTTTATTTATTTTTAAATATTTTAAACATAAAATAAAACTAGTGGCTCATATTCATTTCTTTCATTTCTTGCAATAATTTGATTTCTTTCTTGAACTTAAACATATATATATATATGTATATATATACAAGATTCGAAAAAAAATGATTAGTTAACACGTCGGTTTTAAGGAAATACCTATCAATAATTATATTTATAATCTTAAATATATAATTTAAATTATTTAATACATTAACAATTAAGCTTAATTAAATTATGAAATAAAAAGATTCAAAAAAAAACAAGGCTGCCGGGACTCGAACCCGCGCAGCAAGCCGGCTCAACCTCCAACACACGCACATGTTAACCAGTTGAGCTAGATACTCAGTTGGTTGAAGAGTAAGAACATTAATTTAAATACGAATACCCAGAATATGAACAAACCCTAGCATCCCAAATTGATTAATCTGGTTGTTGTTCGTTTGATTAATGATTAATGTTAGGGGTATTGTTAAACAAATGATGACGATGATAAATACGTAACCAATTACCTCGATTAAAGCTAAAACAATGGTTAATGATGACTAACAGGGCCGACTATACTTCGAGACGAACGGACAGGTAAACCAAGATGAAAATCCAATTGGTTTTAGGTTTAATGATTGGGTTACCCATACCATCGGGTCAGGTAATGGTTACAACTACGTGAAAACGAAAATTGAATTTTAATTAATATTAAAAGATAAATGAACACTATTTACTAAACCGACATCATTTAATTGTCTTTTTCGGTATAGCTCCGGTGAGGTATGAACCAAAGCCTTTACACAAGCAGGCTTCCTTGAGAATCTGAGGTATGGGTTTATCGCCATCCTCTCGCGATATTGGGCGACATGCTCTTCAGGATCCTTGGTTCCATCATACAACTTCATGCTTGGAGTCTGGAATCTCTTTGGTATATCAGCATCACATATGGGAGGTGCGTAAAAATATCAAAAATATCATCGTTAGACATAAGGACGGGTCTCGTGCTGGGAGACCCAGGTCTTTGGACTGCCATGACCGTATAAGGCCTTGTTGTGGGAGGAAGCATGTTGCTTGATCCTTCAGCTACTCGGATGCTAACGCCGATGTTGGTCGTATTCCTTTGGACAGAGATGGAGGAGGAAGTGGTTGAGCGGCTCTGGAAACTGGGGACAACATGGACGAAGATATAGCTTTTGATTGAGAGGCTATTTTTGAGTATAGCTTTGCAAGGTGACGGTTTAGGATAAAAGTGAATATGGATTTGATAATGAAAAACACCACTTGACCCACGGTGGTCGCCAAACTATTTTGGTCAAAAATCATTGAAGCAATAATTGAAAATTTTCGTTAAGTGGGGTCGTGTGCTTTTTCAGTAATAATGTAAGCAATATAATAGATTTTTGCTGGTAAAAGTAAAGGTGATCACAGTGATGTAGAGAGGAAAAACCTTTGACCCTGGTGAGGATCCTTGGAAAAAAACCTAGGGATGGGAAAAATTATCCCCTGCCTAAATTTATTAGTATGAAAATGGTGATTACAACTCGATAACTGATCGTGAACAAAAGCTAGGGTACACGTGTAGTGCAGTGGGTGAAGTAGATGTGTCCTATAACGTTCACAATAACCTCCTTATATAGAAATTGAAAATAAAAATAAGTCCTACAAATATGGGAACCCTAACCGCCATGATCATTGACGACTTAGTCTTCATCCCACTTGTATTTCAGTTGTTTCTCCAAGCTTATAGGTAGAACTAGTCATCTAGCCATTGTTGGTCGTTATATCTTTAAGTAGCCTGCAAGTATAACATAAATAAAACAAACATGGTTGGTTAGTTCAGGATCCTGTAGTTAGCTGGGAATCCAAGCTATCAAGATAATCTTCAGGATCACGCTAGGGATAAAGTGACCTGCCACACCCCAACCTAAGGCGGAAATGCTGGGGCGTGAACTGATTGTTCATAGCTCTCTAGGTACTATCATGCAATATTTAAAAGTGACAATATCTATTAATTTAAATTAAATATCTGACCAATTCAAATAATAAAGTACATAAACATTAAAGCAAAGACAAATAAATTCAAATTCAAAGTCTTGACAAATTTTGATCTTAATAAAGTTCTTATAACTTAAAGCATCAATAAATCTTCATCAATCTTGCTATCAGTTCAAACGATAACCTACATATGAGTATAAAATAAAAATAGATTTGTCAACACCAGGTTGAGTGAGTAAAACATCAGTCAGTTAATACAATATAATTTGAAAAGAGCAAAACCGTCCTTTCTAAGATAAACAATTAAAGCAAACAGGAAATTAATGAGTGTCGGTAAAACCAACGCCTTGCTAGGTAGGCTTTGGCTACTACGATAGTCGTATGATCATACTAATAATGTGAATCTGATGGACCTCTCCGAATACGTTCAAATAAGCAATTCAAAAATATAACAAGTTAAGAAAATAGTTGATATAACACAAGGAAACAATTTCCAATGAGAATACTAGATAATATATATACGGTAAGATATGCATATGTCCCTAAAGTGATTAAAAATGAGTAAAAAGGGGAATGCGTTACTCACCTTATCAAATAAGCAAGAGGGATTAGTTGATAAGAATAAGAAAATAAGTCACACTCTTCGGGAGATACCAATGAACGAACCTACTTAAGAATGATAGCGGGGAAATAACTATATATTAATATGGGTTCTATAGATTGATAGAGATTTGGGATTTGCTGATCGATTGTTTGTGAAATAATAATTTATTTAATTTATTATTTATTTATAAAAGTTATTTTTAGTTAAGGTTGTACACACTAAATAATAACATTTAACTATTTATATAAAAATATATTTGTCTATAAAATACATAAATTAATAATTACATTTTAACATATTAAATAATAAGATATGTTCTAAATATTTATTTTACTATAAAAACTCAATTATATTTTATTGTTAAATCCTTTATCATTTTATTACTTATTATTTACATATACATACATATACACACACACACACACACACACACATATATAGTTTTATCAAAGTGTGGAAAACGACTAACAAATGAGCCGGTTCGTTAAAATACTTGTTAGTTATCAATTTTATACTATTTATAATCTTAATTAATGAATTAAAATAATTAAAATATTAAATACAATGTTTCCAAAAATAAAAGGGACAAAAACCGGCTGGGGGAGCCTGCACCCCTAGCCGGCCTAAGTCTTGAACACACACACCCAAGCTAGTTAGGCGCTTGGGTGTAAGTTGATTACAATATGAAAATAGAAGTTTATATTCAGACAACTTAGAAACCCAATTCAAACTATGAACCCTAGCAATTCAATTAGCCGATTAACCATTGGTTTAATGTATTTGGTGTGTTGACGAACTAAAAACATGTAATAATTACCTTAAACAAAGATCAATTGACTGTTAATTAGAACGATTAGCAGACGGCTACAACTTGAATAAGAACTTGTACTAACAAGCTGATATAACGCAATTGTTTATGGGGCTACTATTCGCGAGGTCATAGAGACGAAGCAGACAAGTTTAATCGAGGTATGATAATCTCTTATTGGTATAACCCTAGTACAGTATAGACAGTTTATTAAATTTGTTAGTTTGTATAATCGCGATCTTGTTTTCCAAATTAACTATGTCGGTAAGGTCGTATTAGACGTATACAAAGATATTCCAAAATCAAATTTGATTATAGAACGATGATTAAGGCACAAGTTAACAATCTCGATCATGGTTTATGGGTTTGGGTATAGGGTATTATATATGGCATAATTGAATTTTAGTCCCTAGACTATAGGCATAGATACATATTGAGTTAAGACTTAAGTTTAGGGTTAAAATTGTATGTGATGGAAAGTTATATTTTAATAATTAATTAAATATAATAAACAATAATAATAAAATAATAATACCTCGATATATGCGATATTTTATTGATAAAATTACCCGAACATAGAAACGGTTCAGGTAACGGTTGACAAAAGATTAAACATATTATCTGAATTGTTACAGCATCCCCTACTTTTGGGAATTTCGTCCTGAAATTGAAGAATTAGCAATAAAAAAGAGATAAGGGTACTTCTGTTTAATATGGTCCTCACGCTCTTAAGTAAACTATGCGCCTTGTTTAGAATTCCAACGGACTTTAACCAAAGGTATGCGGCTTCGCTTGGTTACTTGGTCCTTGTGGTCCATAATTTCAACGGGTTGTTCAACAAAATGCATAGTTTCATCAATACGAACTTCATCAAGGGATATATGAAGATTACCCTCGACAAGAGAATTTCTTGAGATTCGAGACACGAAACATCAGGTAAACATTTGAGGGTTGAGGAGAAGTTTGAGTTTCTAAGCAACATGACCAAACTCTATTGAGGATTTCAAAAGGACTAACGAATCGAGGAGCTAGTTTCCATTTCTTTCTAAATCTGACCACTCCCTTTCCCGGGGATGCTTTGATTAGAACACGATCACCAACATTGAATTCAAGAGGCTTTCTTCTCTTATGCGCATATCTCTTTTGACGGCTAAGAGCGGCGAGAAGGTTCTGACAAATTTATGCACTACGATCGGTTGTTTGTTGCACTAATTCCAGACCGGTGATTTGAGATTCTCCAACTTCGTTCCAGTAAATCGGGTAACGACATTTACGACCATAGAGGTCTTGAAAAAGCGTCGTACCAATGCTAGAATGAAAAATGTTAATATACGAGAACTCAATGAGCGGTAAACGAGTATCCCAATTGTCCCCAAAGTCGAGGACACAAGAGTGGAGCATGTGAACCAGAGTTTGAATCGTATGCTCGGACTCACCATCGAATTGTAGATGATAGGTAGTACTAAGATCCAAATTTGTTCCCAAGGGATGACTGAAGAGACTTCCAAAAGAGAGAAGTAAAACGACCATCTGTATCGGAAATGATGGTTAACGGAGTTCCATGATGACAAACAATCTTCTCCACATAAAAATGCACGCCAATTGATCAACGGAATACGTTTCTTTGATGGGTATGAAATGAGAAGATTTAGTCAAACAATCGATGTTACCCAAATACTATCATGTTGCTTACGAGTAGGAGGAAGCTTAGTAATGAAATCCATAGCAATATCCTCCCACTTTCACTCGGGGATGGGAGTTTGCTCGAGTAAACCAAAAGGTCGATGATGTTTGGCTTTCACTTTAGAGCACGTGAGACATTTTGAGACATAAAGAGCAATGTTTTTCTTCTTTCCTGGCCACCAATAGATGGAACTAAGATCAGCATACATCTTATCCGCACCAAGATGTATGGAATATCGCGACCTATGAGCTTCGACCATAATAAATGTGCGAAGATGGTCACGATCGGGAATCCATAAACAGTTAAGAAAGTAAAACATTCCATTGGGTTTGGTTTCCAATTGAGTTTCAGCACCACACGACATCTCGTCATACATATTCCCTTCGGTGGCATATTCGTGTTGGGCATTGAGAATACGCTTTTCAAGATCATTTTGGATGAGAACACAAGTAAGAAGAATGGATTGTCTGGCTTCTTACGGCTGAGAACGTCGGCTACGACATTGACTTTTTCGAGATGATAATGAATCTCGCATTCGTATTCGCTAAGCAACTAGACCCATCTACTTTGTCTCAAACTGAATTCTTTTCTATCGAAGATGTGTTGGAGACTCTTATGATCGGTAAACACCACACATTTCGTACCGTAGAGATAGTGTCTCTAAATTTTCAAGGCAAATACGACATCACCAAGCTCTGATTTGTAGAACTGTATTTATGAGTAAATCCAACACCAAAGTAGGGTTACCGGTAACGGGGCCTTACAGCTTATCAATAATATACGCAAAATCCAAAGAAATAAAACTCTTATCAGCACCCGTATCAAATAACACCGAAGCATAGTGATAATCAATGAGAAATGTACCATTCACCACGTCGCTAGACCTTTGAGCTTGAATCACATTCATCATAAAGGCATGACCTATAGACCCTTGAGGGTTTGGAGCAGTGTGATTCAACGGAGGGGCTTGAATAGCAGGAGCCTGAGTTGATGCAGACGAAGGAGCCATGAGCTGAGGCACTTGGGGATTATAGTAAGTCCCGAATCTGGATCACTACAGTATGATATCAACCCAAACACGATGTTAGTGCGGAATCCTAACACCGTGGTGATTCAAGAACGAGAATACGAAGAACAATATAATGTAATGAACACAATAATACTCCAAATGCACCCGATTATATTAACAAATCATCTGGTACATGAGATTAACCAAAATTGTTATTTTCTCTCTAGATGGTGGCTCTCAAAGTGCTCAACCACTAAACCCTATACAATAAGATCTATTTATAGGGTACCCAACACACTAGCCCAACCATAGCCCAAAGCCCACGGAGATCCATAAGAATCTCGGTTTTAATACATAGCCCAACACGAAACCCAACAAACATAGAACTAAGTACAAACAACCAACTATGGACCCAATAATCTCCCCATTGGTTTGTAGCTTCGTTCTTGTTTATTTCACTTCAGTCTTGATCATGTCTTGGTCTTTTGATATGCGTCAGTCTAAGCAATTTATAACCCAACAATCTCCCCCTTAGACTGATGCTTTCAAAACCTTCAGAATCTTTACTTGAACATGATCAGCAACTTCAGCATCTACATCCAATACTCTACCATCTCCCCCCCTTATTGACAGCATCATCCAATTTGAATCTCAGATACTTCATATGATACCATTGCAAGAAATCAGTCTTCAAAGAACAATCAACTTTGATAGAAAGATCAACCAAAATATTTTGAAAACAATCAAATAAAATAAAATAAGACAGACATTTTTTTTATAATTTTTATTTTTCTAATTTTTATGATTTTCTTGAAAAAACTTGAAATGGGATCATACCAGCTAAACCAACTATAACATAATAACCGATATCATATTTCATTAGCTGAAGACAAATTTTTAAAATGATTTCTTAACTCAATTGTTTCGACAAGAGTAATCATGAAGTAAAAATAAAATAAATGAGATAAAATAAAACTAATAACAACAAATAAAACAAATTTAATCACCCGGTCTTCTTGTAATTTAGCAAAAATTTGGGATCAAATTTGAGTGTTTGATGAAAACGCCGCCTTTTATGAAAAGATCCGAACATGGAATCATATTGTTTAAGGTGTTGTCAGAAGGATTCATGTTCAGCGTTATTATGACATAATGAGACAAGTTGATAGCATGTATAATGAACTTAGCATGATTTTCATTGCATCAGTGATATGAATTAGGTTCAGTTCGGCATAAAGCTTAGATAGACATCACTCATGTACATGTGATGCCTCCTATCTCTTCTCAAAGCGTATTTGGCTTTCCCCAGATCACCCCAATTTGACTCCAACCCCCTAGTGCTTGATCAAAAGATTTTTATAGATAGACAAAGCAAGAATTTAAGATTTAAGATTGAACGTTGGACTTACAAGCCGTCCGGACTTACAGGCCTTTCATTCAAGACATGAAAGGACTTACTTTTATGCCCCCATCTCTGTAGTTCTAGTTTGACCCTTTAAGCTTTTAAAATGTGACATTTTAATAACACAATGAAGCTAGGTTGACGAAGCCTATTTTAAGAAGGGTAGACTTGTAACATCCAACTTTTGAAAATAATAAATAAAGGAAATTTTATTGTTTAATTATGTGTTATTATTTAATTATGAATTAATAATAAATAAGTAGTGGGCTTAAAGTAAAGATGGATTTAGAATATATTATCAGCTTAGGGTGAAAATGGGCCTAAGGTTCATGGTCTTGGAGTATTTAAACTACTTAAACGTTTCATAAAACCTAAAGTCCACATTTCCATCCTTGCCTCCACACACTCAAAATACACACAAATATTTTTTTCTACTCTCGGATCCAGATCCGAGCTAAACCAAGGCTAGGTTTTCGTATCCGATCACCTAGAATAACAAGAACCATAAAAATATTAAGTGTTGGTCAATAACTGATCCAAAACCGGTTCATAAAAGGTATATTTTAGCTAAAAAGTTATGAAGTTGATGTCGGATAGCCATGAAAATTGGTTGAATGTTAGATCGGGTTATAACAATTATGAAAACTATAAACTTTACTAAAAGCGAGTTATACATTTTGTTTAGGTTAAAACGGGTAAGGTTAGATCCGTGAAAAGGATGCGTAAATTAAGTCGGTTTAACACGAAACTTGATATAACAGTGAATCGGGTTATAAGTGTTTTGTTCATAAATGGTTTCAAGGATAATATAACCAAATTAGTTTTGTGAGGTAGGGTGCTTGAATGACAATGGTGATTATACGAGTAAAAATGGAAAGGAACACAATGAGTTTGTTACGAGATAAAGCCCTGGATCGAAATGAGATCGCCAGCATAAAACCCCCGGGTGATGACAATCGTCTATCACCAATATAATTAGTGAACAAAGAAGTGTAGTAAAAAGCGAGAGCTAAGGCAGTGATTACAAGAGAGAACTTTAAGTGTGTGTGTGTGTGTTACAGTGTGTATTTTTGTGTTCTCTTCTATATTATTGTCATAGCCTCTTTATATAGATAAAACACAAACTAATAACTAAAATCATTATTTTCTCGCCCCTAATCAAGGCCATTACTCTACATAGCCGTTTCATGCTTGACTACTTCCTTTTTAATGACTTTGATGGCGAAATAATGGGTTGAACTCGGTCATTAGTTGTTTTGACTGCGTTAATATTAATAACATAAAGAGAACAATCATTGGTAATCAACAATAAGTATTGAGGATCCTTGATCCTAAAAATATCCGGAATACATGCTAAGGATAACTGATCCAGAACATATGCCATGATAATTTATCCACAGCATCAAATTTCCGAGCCCTAACAATTTCCCCCAAAATAGCGGTTGTGATTAGATCGCATCTGTCATTTTGCCTTTAAATCCAAATCCTAACAAAATAAGTGAGATTTAACATGCCAAAAATAATAATCATCATATAGCTATGATATAGGGTTTTATCGAGAATTACCCTTCCAGCTATATATCTACCGTTATTATTATTCATTCTCCTAAAACCAGTGGAGCGAAAACTAGGTATCCTTCTTCTTCTTTCTTTTAATATTTTATCATATCGAGAATCAGGCTCGTTCTTCTGAGAAACCGGAGTCTAACGATCTACAGTCTCAAAACCTGCTCACTAACACTTCTTTTGAGATTTTTAAGTTCACAGATCTGGAAGTAGATTCTTTAATCCTTCTCTTTTTGACCAACACCGTTTTCCATCCCTTCGAATCTTCAAAGAGAAGCAATTGTTGTTCTCGGACGTGGGTTTTCTTCCCTTCTTTCCTGTATCTTCTCGGATATTCATATCCTTTTCTGGACATCACTCATAGCTTCATTACTATGTTGATGCTATGGAGAACGTTGTTTACATTGGAGGAGATCATTGCGAGGGAAGGTCTTGAGTTCGGTCTCTCGGAACTTTCGTTTATGTATTCTTTAGTAACCCGTGGTTCTAGCCACTTCATTTTAAAATCCAAGCCTCGTCAACCAGTTCCTATACACAAAACCACCCATAATGGTTCTTTTTGGAAGAACCGGCTCTTTTTCGTGAGGAGGGACTCGATCCCTGGTGAGGATAGTTTACCCTTCAAGTGGATCAGGAAGGGTAGGATCCTGGATCCTTTTTTAAGTTTTTGATTATATTTTATCCTTATCCTGATCGTTATCTTTTCTTTTTGCAGTGGACAACTTTGCTCTTCTCTCTGATCTTCCTGGTGTCAAGGAAAGAGTAGCTACGTTCTTGGCTCTGGATCCTGCTGATAGGACTTTTAAGGATAAAGCTCAAGATATTTCCCGAGAATCTTCCTAAGTATTAAAATCAAGCAAGATGTTAAGTAAGGCGTTTTAGTATTTTGTAATAATAAAAAAGTAATATATTGAAACTTATCTTTTTTCGTATGCTCTGTAGGTACTTAGAAGTCAACGAGTAAGTCAGCCAGCACGTCTGTGTCCAACTTTTCTTTGGACGATATTGACAGTCTCATCGTCAAAAAGGAAACTTCCAAGGCTATCGCACCCTCTGAACAGCGAGTTAGTACTACCCGTGCCAAGTATGGAGCCTCCAAGAGAAAGAAACCTTCAGAGCCTGAGGATCCTTTCGAAGCCGAGAGGCAACTCCATGAAATGCTGGCTATGGTAAGGATCCTTGACCCTATTTGTTTCTGTTTATGGATCATGTATTCTTTTTAAGTATATATTATCTTTGTCTCGGTTTATCTTTATGTGCAGGCCATGAACTCTTCGAGAAGCTATCATGAAAAATTGAAAAGGTCGTCAAGGAGCTGGAGGGGAATCTCATCGGGATGCGGACCATGGATGTTGCCAAATACAAGGTTGCATCCAAACTTATGAAGGAAAATAAGCAGCTAGAGGATCAACTGTTTGCGTCGGAGGCTCATAACCAAGAGAAAGTGAAGAAGGCGACATATGAAGCCAAGATGTGGGCGATCAAATATGGGTTTTAGGCGAGGATCAAGATGGCTACTGAAGTTGGTGATCCTGCTTTTAACAAATCAACATGGGAGGTGTCTAAGTAGAAGCAGGACCTGGTTGCTCTTGGCGGGAGTGAGGATGAAGCTGGTGAGAACACTATGGCTGCAGATGATGGGACTGCAGGTGACGGGAGCGGAGCTGGTGAAGGTGATGGTGGAGGTGTGGCTGAAGGAGGAGCCGCTAATGTGGGCGATGAAGGATGTTGAGCCTAAGCTTGAGGCCCCTTTTTATGTGTTGTTTTGTTTTGAAGCATGATGGTTTGTATTAAGACAATAGATAATTAGGGTAAAGGATCCATGACAATTCTAAGGGAAAGGAAAGGTGGAGGGTTCCTATATTTACGGGGATGAAGCCTTCGGTGGCCCCTAATTTTAAGTTTCCTGCAAATCAGAACAACTAGAAACACCTGCTTTAACCCGGGTGGATGGACCATGTTTTGATGGGGAAGTCCGGGTTAACATTTTTGGTCAATCAAAGGTGGTATAATAATAACTTTTAATCTTTTACCTATTTGTTAACCATTTACTATTATGAAAACCTAGTTGTTATGATTTATACTTTGAAAAATTTTAAAAATAAATTATCCTTTCAAATAGAGATTAAGGATCTTGGATCTTTAAAGATAGTAGTTTTTTAAAAATACAATTTGTATGAGTATAGCTTGTTAAATAAAGTTCATAATAGAAAGTTTGATTAGATCTAAGTTACCACAAACATTCCGATGATACTCGTGGTTGCATTGGGGATACCTGCTGCAAATATCTTAGAACTTAAGTCGATTATCCATATAAAACCCAAAGAAACTAGGTTCAAGCCCAAAAATACTGGGGTCAAGCCCAAAAAATACATGGGTCAAACCCAAAAATACTGGGGTCAAGTCCGAACTAGGGTCTGGCAAAACCAGGATCTAGCCAAAATGTAAGTGACGTGAAAAATGCCAAAACCTTAGCTAACATGAGAATGTTAGAAACCTTGGCTAACATGAAAATGTTAGAAATCTTTGTTTGGTACATCTACCATTTTTTGTAAGATCCTCCATATAGCCAACAACAATGAAATTGCCGGCCACTAAGCGTAACTGGTTCCATTTCCTCGAACAATAGTTTGGATAGTGTGCGCTCCAGGCGAGAGTGTCAAAACTCTATTCATATGAAAGGCGAAAACCTTTAAACCTTATAAGGTATAATCATTTAAGATTATACCTTAAATGTGGAAGGGAGGTGGCCAACCCCTTAACCTTTGTAAAATCACTTGAAATCTGCATTTTCTGCATAAACTCAAAACTTGGTAAAAGTAGATGTAAAGAATATCAATATCTTTGATTTACAATAAGTAACAAGAAAATAGTAGGATAAGATTTTACCGATTTCAGGATCCTTGAATATTTAAGGATCCTTGATCCTGATTACATAAAATACTTTTTAAGGTGGATGGCATTACGGGCTCTTGGTAGTCAATCACCTTCCATTGTAAGTAAGTGGTATGCTACTTTTCCGGCTTCTGACTCGATCAAGTAAAGTCCTTCACACTTGGGTACTAGTTTTCCATCTGCCGAATTAGTTGTATTTTGAAAGGCTTTCCTTAGGATCAGATCTCCTTCTGAAACCTTCTAATCCTGATATTTTTGTTATATGCCCCAGCCATTCTATGTTGGGATGCAGACATCTTCATTGGGATCCATTAATTGGGATTCGTTATTACAAATGATTTCAGATGGGATACCAAATCTAATTATAGTGTTTCTTTTAATAAAGGATATAATTTCCCTTTCACGGACTTGAACGAATGCTTCTGCTTTGATCCATTTGAGAAATAATCCGTCATGGCAAGCATGAAGACTTTTCCACCTGGTTCCTTAGGTAACTTACCTACAATATTCATCCCCCATTTCATAAAAGGCCATGAAGAAGAGATAGGATACATAGGTTCTGCTGGTTGATGAAGAATGTTTCCATGTCTTTGACAAGCATCACGTTTCCTTGAATATTCCATAATATCTTTCTTCATTGTTGGTCAGAAGTAACTTGTCTTGAGTATTCTAGAGAATAATGCTTTGCCTCTTGTATGGTTACCACAATTACCTTCATGGAAGTCTGTAAGTACCTCTAGGATTTCCATATCTTCAGTGCGCCTTAGGTAGGAACTTGCAAGAGATTTTTTGTACAAAGTATCATGTGATATAACAAATTAGGATACCTTAATTCTGAAAGCTCTAGGATTTTCTTCATTAGGGATTTCTCTGTCTTGAAGGAATTTCTTAATCGAGAGGTACAGGATTCTACTCCAAAACTGGATTGAGGATCCTTAAATTATCTTGGACGATCCGTTGTCACTTTCATTGCTTCATGTTCCCTGATTGCTGGAGAAAGTATGTGAATGATTGGTATCTTTATATCATCTGAGATGTTCAAGGATGATTCTAGATTCGCTAAGGCATCTACCCCAACATTCTCCTCTCTTGGTACCTGATTACAATTCGAAGAATTTTGCCAATTCTTTTACAATTTCTAAATATTTAATAAAAGTTTCACTTTTGACAGTGTATGAACCATTAAAGTGGTTAGTTATCAATAAGGAATCTATGTAAAACTTAAGATACATGATCCTCATTTGTTTTGCTAGTAATAAGCCAACAATTAATGCTTCATACTCTGCTTCATTGTTAGTAGCTTGAAACTCACAGGCTATAGACCAGGGTATTATGTCCCCCTGTGGCAATTTTAGTAGTATGCCCAATCTTGTTCCTCTGACATTTGATGTGCCATATGTGAAGAGAATTCAAGGATCCTTGGTCTCTTCAAGTTGCTGGACCTCCAAATCGACTTATTTTTTAAATACACTACAGAAATCGACCACAAAGTCGGCAAGTGCTTGTGATTGATGGTGGTTATGGGCTCATATATTATATCATAGGCACTGAGCTTGACAGCCCACTTAACCATCCTATCTGAAATCTTGGGTTTTCTAGGCACGTTCTTAATATGATAATTAGTTCTAACAGTAATTGTATTAGTTTCAAAGTAATGTCTTAATTTAGTTGATGCCATGATTAAAGCAAGTATTAGGTTTTCAACATGAAAATACCTGACCTCGGCATCTAAAAGACTTTTACTTACATAGTAGACTGGATGTTGTAGTCCTTCATGATCCTTAACTAGAACGACACTTACTGCATTACCTAAAACAGCTAGATTTAAGGATAATGGCTCACTATCCAATGGTTTCATCAATGTTGGTGCTGAGGATAGATAATCCTTAAGGGCTTTATGTGCAGCTTCATGCTTCTGAGTCCACTTGAACTTCTTGTTTTTTCTTAAGATGTCATAGAAATCCTTGCATTTCTCAAAGGATCTGGAAATAAATCTGTTCAAAGCTGCAATTCTTCCTGTCAACCTTTGGATGTTCTTTGCATTTATCCGGGACTTTAAGTTGAAAATGGCTTTGATCTGCTTAGGTCTGGCTTCTATTCCCCTCTTTGTCACTATGTATCCTAAGAACTTTCCAACTTTGACATCAAAATGGCACTTGGATGGATTGAGCTTCATGTTATATTGGTCAAGAATATCAAAGGCTACTTCGAGATCCTTAAGATGATCTTCTGCTTTCTTTTAATTGATCACCATGTCATCTATATAAACATCCATGGTTTTTCCCAAATGATCTTTGAACATCATATTGACAAGTCTTTGGTAGGTTGCACCTGCATTTCTTAGTCCAAAAGGCATAGCAATGTAACAGTATATGTCGCTAGGAGTCATGAATGTTGTATCCTCTTGATCATATGGTTCCATCTGAGTTTGTTGGAATCCAGGAAAAGCATCCATAAAGGTAAGCATCTCATGTCCTGTTGTAGCATCCACCATGGAGTCAATGTGTGGTAAGGGGAAAGGATCCTTGGGAAATGCTTTATTTAAATCAGTGAAATCAACACATACCCTCCACTTTCCATTTTTCTTTGAAACAACTACCACATTGGCTAACCATCTTGGATACTTAACTTCTCTAATCATACTTGCTTTAAGAAGTCTTTCAACTTCTTTTTGGATAATGGCGTTTCTCTCAGGAGCAAATTTTCTCCACTTCTGGTGAATAGGCCTGACAGAAGTGTCTATACCCAATTTATGTGTAATAATATCTTTAGAAATACCTGTCAGGTTGGAATATTTAAAAGCGAAAGTAGATTTCCTTTGTTTGAAGAAGGATACTAGATCCTCTTCGATGTTGCAAAGGTTATCGGATCCTATATATACTTTGGCGTCTGGATCTTCAGGGTTTAAGGATACTTCTTTAACATCCTTCTCTGTTGCTTCCAGAACTTCTCTAGGATGGTTCTTTAACTGTTATGCGACCATTTGTTTTGCAGCTGGCTTCATATATGCAGTATAGCAGTTCCTAGCTTCTGCTTGATCACTATCGATTTTCACCACTCCCCATGGGGTTGGTAGTTAAATTCATTGATGATATGTTTAAGCGACAACTTTCATTTTTAGATCCAAGGCCTATCAAGGATAACATTAAAACAAGACATCTTGTCAATTACACAAATTTTTTTGTAAGAATTAACTCCTTCGGTATAAATTGGAAGTTTAATGTCCCCCAACGTGTTCTTAGTTTCCCCGCTGAAGCCAACAAGGACAGAGAATCTTGGAGTTATTTCAGCCTTGGGGATATTCATCTTTTTGATAACATCAAACTGGATGATGTTCATAGTGCTCCCGCTATCTGCTAGAATCATGCGAACATAATGATTAGCGCTAAATAGTGTAACAGTTAACCCATCATGATGAGGATCATGGAGGTGCATTAAATCTTCCTCATCAAAAGTTGTGATTCTTTTGAACAGTCAAAGTGGTTATTCGTATAGGCCTATCTCCATTCTCTAACTTGGTTTCCTTGGCATGTCGTTTTACTGACGAGAAAGAAGTGCCACTGATGTTTGATCCTCCAAATATGAAGTTAATTATTTGTGCATCCGCTGGAGGTGGGGCAGGCTTTTCTAGAACTTCTTTAGGTTCATGGATCCTTAACTTCTTCCTGCCCAACAATTCTTTAAAATGGCCTTTGCTGAGGAGGTATCCTATCTCTCTTATAAGGTCGATGCATTCATCAGTGAGGTGATTGAAATCTTAATGATAAGCACGCCACTTCAATTTGTCATTGTATGAGGTCGATTTCTCAGTCTTTCTTTGCCACCTTTCCTTTTCACCAAAATTCTTCATGGCACATATTAGTCTAGAAGCTTCAACAGATAAACAGTTTTTCGATATTCAAGGGTATTCTTCTTCATCCTCGTCTTCTTCCACTACATGGACGTTCTGGTTGTTGTATTCTGTATAAGGCTTGGAGTTGTTATTTCTGTATGAGGATCATTTTTTCTTGTCATGTTGTTCATGCTTTGTTGAAACACCGATTTTTTATCTTGGATCTTCTTGTCATATTCTAACAAAATGATCCTTAGAGCCATGTTTCTGACTTCATCTAGGTCCTGCATGGAGTCATAACAAGATCATCATATAAGGGGAATCCTTTTGCAATCCAATCTTGAATGCTTCGACACCCGTTTTGGGATTTCCAAGGCTTTCCTACTAAATTTAGAGACAAAATTCCTTAGGGATTCATCACGAGATTGAATAATATGATATAAATCACTAGTTAACTTCTCAAATTTTCTACTACAAGATAATTGATTATTAAAAAGATTAGTTAAGTGAGAGAACGAAGTAATTGAATAGGAAGGAAGACTTAGCAGCTATTTAAGAGCATATCCAGTTAGTGTGGATACAAAACCCTTGCATAAACATGTGTCTTTGAGTCTATCTGGGATGGGAGTAATCTCCATTCTTTCCCTGTATTGGGTTACGTGTTCTTCCGGGTCAGTTGTGCCATCATAGACTTTCATGTTGGGATTATGGAAACGCTTTGGTATCTCAGCATCACATATGGGTGGAGAAAATCTGGATATCAAGTGACTTCCACCTGGAATTTCAGATATAGGTCTAACCACTCTTGGAACACTAGATATCATATCCTTTAACTTTTGTAGCTCCTTAGTCATAGCTTGATTGAGACTCGTATTCTGCATAAAGCCATGGTTAGTGTCTAAGGATACATTATTGTAACTGTTACCTCTTGGTTGATGGAAGAATGGTATTCCAGATGAATATCTAGGATAGGGTGTCTCAGCCACGGCATTTGGTCTACCGAGAGCGATAGTTTGCATAGGAATGATGTCTCCTTCATGTACATTCAGCGGTCTTTAGCATTGGATTCCTAATGATTCCTTACTCTGCATAAAGGATCCTTGATGTTGATACTCGTAGGGTCCTTGGTGAAATGTTCCTAAGGATCTTGACTGAAATATGGAGGATCCTTCTCTTGGAAAGATAGAGGATCCATATTGAAAGATGCCTAAAGAACGGTTGAAGAATTGGGGATCCTTGAACATGTTGGGCCATGGATCCTAGTTGAAGGATAGAGGATCAATGACCTTCTTGAACACATTAGGTCATGGATTCTGGACTGATGAAATCTAGCATCCTAGGAACCAATGCAGTTTGATCCTCCGCTGGCCTTTTTGCTTTCTTGATGTCTTCAATCTTACGCATGATCCTCTGGTTAGTCTTGTTCTACTGCTCCATGTAAGCCTTAACCTGTGAACATAAAGCATAAACATCATTGTTATAGTGGTTACCGCAGGAGTGGCAACATAGGATTCTAAACTTGGAAGACTGGAGCTTGTGTCTTATTCCTAATAACGTTGATCCTTTGCAACCATGGGTGGGAGCAGGCATCGGCAAGGAGATTTTGGATGAAAGAGAAACGGATGATGACATAGAGGTTGAAGCAGCGGTTTATTTAGAGGCCATTGGTTATGGTATTAGCTGAAAAGGTTGGAAATTGGTGAGAATTATTTTGGTTAAAAATCGGTTTCAAGGATAATGTAATCAAACTAGTTTTGTGAGGTTGGGTGCTTGAATGACAATGGTGATCATACGAGTAAAAATGGAAAGGAACACAATGATTTTGTTACGTGGAAATCCCTTGATCAATATGAGATCGCTGGCATAAAACCCCGGGTGATGAAAATCGTCTATCACCAATATTATTAGTGAACAAAGAAGTGTTGTACAAAGCGAGAGCTAAGGCATTGATTACAAGAGAAATCTAAGTGTGTGTGTGTGTGTGTGTTACAGGTGTGTCTTTTTTGTGTTCTCTTCTATATTACTGCCATAGCCTCTTTATATAGATAAGAAGCAAACTAATAACTAAAATCCCACTTTTCTCGCCTATAATCAAGGTCATTACTCTACATAGTCGTTTCATGCTTGACCACGTCCTTTTTAATGACCTTGATGGCGAAACAATGGGTTGGACTCGGTCATTAGCCGTTTTACATGCGTTAATATTAATAGCATAAAGAGAACAATCATTAGTAATCAAAAATAAGTACTGAGGATCCTTGATCCTGACAAGATTTGGATAACTGATCCATAACATGTGCCAGGATAATATATCCACAGCATCTAGTTTCTGAGCCCTAACAATAAGGAACCAAAAAGTATTAGATTTGGTTGAAGAAAAATATTGAAATGGGAAAATGAGCTTCAGCTCAAATCCGAAGTGGTATGCGATTGCGACCCGAAGGGGTATGTGATTGCGACCCTAAGGGGTATGCGATTGCGATTCCAAATTGGTATGCGATTGTGACCCGAAGGGGTATGTTATTGCGATTCCAAAGGGGTATGCGATTGCGATCCGAAAGGCTATGCGATTGCGATTCCAAAGGGATATGCGATTACGACTCTAAGGGGTATGCAATTGCGATTCGAAAGGGGTATGAGATTGCGATTCCAAAGGGGTATGCGATTGCGATCCGAAGGGGTATTCGATTAAAAGGAATGGTTAATCCCATTTAGTAAGTTAAATTAGTTCACTAACTTAGGTAGTGTGCTTTAAATAGAAAGGTAGTCAATTAAAACTTGATAAACAGTTAGTCGTGTCCAACTAAAAGATGTGCTACTATTAGCTCAGAAAGAAACATGATCCATGTGATTTTCTAGCCTATTTCTTGTTTGTGTGTTCGGGGTTGTTTGCATGCTCGATGTGATAAGTTAATACATTTACATTAACTAGTAAGTGTATGTTATGTTAATGTTGTATGAATGTAGAAAGGTTAAGGATATGTAAATATATACACATATATATATGTATAAAGGAATGTATGTATGCTTGTATGGTAATGAAGGGCGCCAGACCATAATAATATCTATGAAAAGTAGGGTGACAGACCCTAATAATATCTACGAAAGAGGGAAATTAGACCCTAATAATATATGCGAAAGATGTGCGACATACCCTAATAATAATTGCGTAAGAGTGGCAACATACCCTAAAAATATATGCGAAGGTTATAGGGCGAAAGGCTTCTTAAAACGTAGAAGTAATAATATATGTATTTAGTATGTTAAAGATGGGAAAGTATGAAAGAATGAAAGTATGAATATATGTATGTTTGTATGAGAGAAATATAACATGTTAAGTATGCAATGTGTATCCTCTGATACGTATATGTAAGTATGTAAATGTATGGTATGTTTTTTGTTAACCTAGAATTCACTCAGTGTAGCTGACTTTTAGTATGAACACGGGCAAATAGGATGAGGCAGCTGGCTTAAGGGAGACCCATGACACTGGAATGAAGAGACTGTCATCTAGAGAAGAAATTTCATGATGTTTTTATTCTATTTTATGATGTTTTATGTTAAGACAATTTGGATGTTTAAAACTAGGATTAATGTTTTGTAATATATGGTTGAATGTTAAGTCTTCCGCAAAAAGTTTTAATTCACTATGATATTTAGAATTGTGTTTATGAGTAAATTCGATGTCCAAGTAGGGCACCTGGGTCCAGGATCTTACAACATGTATTGGCGAGTGTTGTTTTTAGTAAAAGTGTTCACGACTTGGAAATGCACTTGGACATGATAGGTAGACAAAAAGCTATTTTGAATGTCTTCGAGCACCACATGCTCAATATTTTCTTCTTGCTATCCCTATAGATAGGTAATAGGTTACGGAAACATGTGTCCCTAGTCTAGTCTGTATTATCCTTAAGTATCACCTCATGATCCGTCAATTCATAGTTGATAAGATATGTCATGTTTGTCGCAAGGCATGTTTGGACTCGTATGGGGAGCATGCAGTGCATTGTACAGAGCTTCCCGTGTTCAAGTACCGACACGATTTGGTTAGAGATGTGATCTTCGACATACTTATGTGTACTGGGATTTTTGTTAAGAAAGAAGCACGTGTGAATTTCATGACTGGCCTGATGATGGACGTTTAACTCTTCGACCAGTTGACATTTTGGTTTTGGGATGGATTGAAATGAAACACGCGTTTGTGGATCTAGCAGGGGTTTTCCCTATTGTGGGTTTGGGAGTAGTGGTTTCACGACTGTCAAGACTGCTCTAAAGCTACTTCATGCAAAGTGACTAAACATGAGAAGACATGTCTTGACAACCAACAAGTATTTATACCTTTTTGCATTTGACACTTTTGGTTTTCTCACCGCCTGAAGCGGTGGAGCTACTTACTAGAGTCCAACAGATCATTCATAATAATGTTTTGACTTTAAGATCTATGAATATAGTTTTTAAAAGATTACGATCTGCATGATGGTCACTCTCAAGAGAATACATTAGTTGTGACCACAAATCAAACTCAATACACTAACTATCAAACAACTTGATACCCTCTTTATCAACCATTCATTTAAGTGAAGAACCCTCTACGACAATGAGAGCTGCGTGGTTGATAAGCATGATGATGGAGTAATTGAGCCTGAAATTCTTATATATCCAAATGGAATATAACTGGAAATTGATGTCATGGTGGATGGGAGTTTAAAAATGAATGACAAATAATCATTTTTATAGGCTGGTAACCATAAGCTCCACTACCGTGAAACATAATTTTAAAACTTAGCATTATTAAAACGAATGTAAGATTAATCTGTGGAAAAACCTGAAAATCTATTGTAATTTAAGTAAAAAGCATAGGCTAAATCCATAATTCGGACCATAATTTGAATTAAAAGTTTTAAACGAGCCATGTTTACATATTACAAGGTAAAATCCAACAAAGGCCAAAATTGTTACACTACGTTGAACAAGACATGAATAAACAAATCCAATATATTACTCGCGTATATGTAGGGGATGGTTGATCAATCAAAACTTTCGGATTTACATGATTGATCAATCAGTCAGCCCCCAATTTGGAGCGATAAGTGGCAAAAACATCGTCCACCCCAGGCTCAAGGGCGGACCTTACTTGGGGCGGGGAGGGGTCGTGGCCCCCCTGTTTTTTGTTTTATGATATTGTTTTAGACCGCCGTTGGTAGACGGAAAATGAAGCGAGGGTGAGTTGAAAACACCGGTAATTGGTAAAGAGATGTGAGGAAGAAGATGATAGATTTCTGAGGATATTTAAGTAATTATGATACCTATCCTATCTCTGTATATAAAAACCTGCAAAGGTTAATATCTATTATTAATATTTTTTATAAAGTTGTTTTGTCTTCTATTGCCATCACACCTACTAGTATAAGTTACAAACTTCTTTTGGAAGGGAATTCTTTAATTCTCTCGGTTAATTTTTCAAAAGAAAAGGATTTTATTATCTAACTAGTAGTTCATTTATACAAGTCTTGTTGGGCATTAATTTCTTTTTCATTGTGAGAAGAACAAATTGTTAAGCCGTCACCATTTTCTTCTTACTCACACTGAAGTATGCCATTTTGTATTCATTAAACACCGACCACATAGTTTTTATTTTTAAAGAAATAAATATTAAGTATCAGAGTTATTAGAATTGATTTCGGCCCCCTCAATTCAAATGTTCAAGTTCCGACACTGCCCAGGCGATAAGAGGGGCGACATTTGAGGGGAGGGGGGAATATTTGTCGCTTGTTGTGTTCGTTGGTTTATTATTATTATTATAGTGTGTGTGTGTGATGGGGGTACAACACCACTGCACCCCTAAAATGAAAATCGTCCCTTTCTGACGTGACGCCACATGTCAAAAATCGTCCCATTTTATAACTCTCCAATACACATAACCTTAGATACCACTACGTGTGGTCTAAGCATTTACATGAGCCTCCCTCTATAAGTTAAACTAACAACCACATTTTTCTTTACATTTTTAATAATCCCTAACATCCAACTCTCTATATCTATTTTTTTTTTTTTTTTGACAAATACTGATTTATGATTATTCCTTATTTTTATACACTCATAAATAAATATAACACCGTAAATACTGATTTATTATTATTCCCTGTTATTATATACTCATAAAGAAATATAAAACCGGATGACCCTCCGAATTTGAAGAGCTCCATTACCTCACTATAATCAGACTATATTTGCTTTAATCGGGTCCACGCTAGCTTTAGAGTTTGATTTGACCATTATTTTAGGAAACCATACCGCTGTCGTGAGCATAACTTTTTGGCATAACATACGGTGTAACACGAGTTCTAATTCAGATATCAATAATAACGATTATATCAATAATAATTGTTCCCTTAAATATATTAAACTTTCATTTGTTCATTTTATATCAATAATAATCGTATTACCAAAATTATTGTTATATTAAATACAATTACTTAAAAATTTGAGTGACATTAATTAATTCTTTATTTAGTAATTGTTACACTTTTATTTATGTTATCAAAATTATATCAATACCTTATTCCTAACTATAAATAAAAATTATTTGTAAATTTTAACTTATATTCGTTTAAATAAAATTAATTAAAAAGTTTATTTAATAGTAATCAACAATATTCATATACATAATCTATTAATTGTAACATCCAACTTTTGGTTATAATAATAAAATAAATTTCGTTTATTTTATATTGTGTCGTTATCGGTTTAGATAATAAACTATACACGGTTGGGCTGGGACGTTAGAAGATGGAATATAAAATGGAATTGGCCTTAGGTTCATGGGCTTAAGGGAGTATAAATACCCCATAAACCCTAAACCTTTCCATTCTTATCCATCTCTACACCATAGCCTACACCATCAAAAACACACCCACAAGACCATCCTTAACCCGAGCCTAGATCCGAAGTTGAAAACCCGAGATTGTTGGTGCTAGATCGTCGTGAAGAACCAAAGCAACGTCAAGGCTTAACCGTGTTCGTTTTCAACTCGTTTAAGGTACGTTTATAACTAGGAATCGTTCATTTAGGTCCGGATTCATTTAGATAATCACAAATCTGTTTTAGTGTGTTGAAAACGAATCTAACCAAACAAATATCACTGAAGTTGGTTAGCATCTGATAGGTTAATTGTTAACCTAAGAACCCATAACCTATATGCCTAAATCGCACCCCTTAAACATTGATGTTTGGCCGATTTTATAGTTGGGGTTTGTAGGCGCTGTAATTCCGAATCCGTTGATACCTAAATCATGATATTTGGTTAAGAAACAAGGGTTTAATTGCAGAATCTGATGAATGTTGACTATTCTGTGTTCTTGGTAATTTTGACTTTGACCCTAAGTCAAAGTCTGGAAAAGAACAGGAATAATTTGTTAAGAATGGTGCAATTCGTTGTGTCTAGGTAGCGAATCAGCTCACCCAGTTAGTTACCTCAAGTTAACGAAGTAGACTAACGAACTAGGATAGCAAACCACGTAACGAATCAGGTGACTCGTTACTCACCAGTTCTCTAAGCTCCAATAACGAATTAGACCATGAATCAAGTCATGTCCAGATGGCGAATTGGAATAAGGAATCACAGGATAAGAGGAAGAATCAAGGTAACGAATTAAGGAGGAAAACATAACGAATCAGAACAAAGGATAACGAATTAGCCAACAAATTAGGCTTAATTCGTTATAGAGAATGAGTTAGCGATTTAGAAAATAATTTAAAATCCTAGTGGAAAATGTGCTAAGACAACTAATGAAAATAAAATTTTTCCAAACTGACCTGCCATCTTAACCCCAGCCAGGGGCTCTGCCCCTTGGACCCCGCTAGGGACTGCCGCCCCTAGAACCCCACTGCCAGGGGCGCTGCCCCCGGACCCCTGTTCGTTGTGGGTTATATAAATATAGAAATACGATATGAGTGGCGATAGATAATTGATACGTGTAATTTTTATACAGTTAGTCGTGCACATCTCAAGAAAGGGATTACTATAAACGGTGAACGTAACCGCATTTAGGTGAGTTTCTAGCCCCATTTCCTTGTTATGTTTTCGAGGCTGTGTGCATACTCGATGTGATAGTTAATACATTTACCGTAAATGGTAAGTGTATGCCATGTATGATTTATATGTTATGATGTATATCTTAAATATGAATGAAAGCTTGTCGGTACGTGAACGATCTTCGGATATTGCACGTGTTGACAAGGGAGGTATGTTTATGATAGATGAATGTGTATGATAGAAATATGTACAACATATGAATATGTGAATGATTAAAGAAAGTATGTATGTTAAGGGCATGTATAGCAGTATGTACGGAGATGAAGAAAGAGGGATCAGACCCTAATAATATCTGAGATAGAGAAGTAAAAAGGGATCAGACCCTAATAATATCTGAGATAGACAAGAAAGGGAGCAGACCCTAATAATATCTGAGATAGACAAAGGAAAGAGGGATCAGACCCTAATAATATCTGAGATAGAAAAGGAAGTGATCGGACCCTAATAATATCCGAGATAGAAAAGGACAGTAATTTATATAGTACGAAAGTAATAAAGTATGAACGTATGTATGAACTTATGTAATGGAAGTAAATTAGTAAAGTAACGATTATGTGTCTTGGATGCATAATCGGAGGTAAGTGTATGTATGGTTTAATATGTGATTAACTAGAACTCACTCAGCGTAGCTGACTTTTAGTATGCATGCAGGTTAACAGATTGAGACAGCTGGTTTGAGAGGGACACATGGCAGGATTGAAGAGGCTGGCATCTGAAGATTGTCATGATGTTTTGAATGACATAATTTATGTTATGTTTTAAAAGAAAATTTATGGATAATTGTAATGAATGGTTGATGTTTTATATTATTCTGCGAAAGTTTTAATTAACTATGATATTTAGAACTGCGTTTATGAGTAAATCCAACACCAAATGTAGGGCGCCGGTAACGGGGCCTTACAAGTTGGTATAAGAGCAAAGTTTGAGAGACTTAAGCATCCTACATGCTTAGACTCGAACAGAGGATGGGATTTAAGTAAGAAAAGAAAGAAGATGCCAGTTCAATATAGCCATGTGTCACTCAAGCAAGCTCAGCAAAGGTAAAGTGTATGGTTAAATATGTATGTTAACGTTAGATTAATTTCTAAATAAAGGATACGTGAATGTTAGGGATATGATTAATTGATTGCTTGACTGATTAACTGTTTAAGGTAGAACCAGCATAAATAGACTCATAAGGGGAAGTGTATAGGACACAGAAAGTAACGTGATCAGCTAATCACAACTGGCCACTGTTATTACCTGTTAGCCTTACTATCCTTGTACTAAATAGTTCCTTGAGTGATGACGTTTGTGTTTTCCTTTCCAGAATACGATGGCTGGATCTAGGGCAGTTGTTGGAGCAGGAGGCCGCACCGAACGTCGTGGCAGGCCTCGTCGCGTCCAACGACCTTCGGTAGAAACAGCTTCCAACACCGAAGAAGAAGGAAGTGCAGCTGGAGGAAACCTTAACAACAATGAAGGGGTTCAGCTAGATCCCTTAATCCAAGCAGCTATTGTCCAAGCAGTAGCCACGGCTGTGAAAAATATGAATCCGGAGAGGTCTGCTGGAGGCCGTGAAAGAACAGCTGAAGGAGCGAAAGGAGGTAGGAAAGATGATGAAGAAGAAAGAGAAGCCTCCAGTGAGTTTAAGTCTGTGAAGGCCGATAGTAGAAAAAGGGGCCGAGGTGGGTGCAACTATAAGTCCTTCAAGGGCTGTGACCCGTCGAAACTGACTGGTTTGGGAGACGCAATCGCTACTCTTCAATGGATAACTGCCATGGATAAAATTATCCGAATCAGCGAGTGTCGTCCCGACCAAGCTGTCGGTTATGCCACCCAATCATTTGAGGATAAAGCTATGTATTGGTGGGAGAGTGTGGAGAAGAGGAAGACCCGAGATGAGATTAAGGCTCTAAAGTGGGAGGATCTGAAAGAGTTAGTGATGAAGAAGTTCTATGTTAGAGGATTGCTACAGAGAGTCAACACTGAGGCTAAAAGGATCAAGTTCTATGTTAGAGGATTGCCACAGAGAGTCCGCACGCTAGTCAGGACGAGTAAACCTGCTACCTTTGACTCTGCTGTCGAGCTCACAGAGATGGTTTATGCAGATCTGGCTGCGGATGATGTTGTGGTGGAAGAAGAGAAGAAAGATAAGAAGTGGGCCCTGTCAAACAACCCGGTACTCAATTGTGGAACTCCAAGGATAAGAAGCAGAAGGTGTGGGAGAAGAGATCGTGCAAGACGTGTGGTAAAATGCACGGTAGTGAGTGCAAGTGGGGTAAAGGATCTGACGTTTGTCATAAGTGTGGTAAGGCTCACGGAGGGGAATGCAGGCTGGGATCGAATGCCTGTTATAAGCGTGGAAAGGTGGGGCATTATGCTCCCGATTGTACTGCAAAACCCGCATGTTACAAATGCGGTAAGCCGGGCCATTTTGCTAAGGAGTGTACTGATGGTGGAGATGGAGGTAGTGAAAAGAATGATGCTGATCAGACTAGGCCGAGGACCAGAGCTTACATGTTAACCCAGGAACAAGCCAAGCAGATTCCAGATGTTGTCACATGTACGTTTTTAGTAAACGGTATTTCTGCTTCAGTATTATTCGATTCAGGTGCGAACAAAAGTTTTGTAGCCACGCCATTTAGTAAATTAGCTCAAATGAAATGTTGCCGAGTGCCTGAAACTTTTATAGTAGAAACCACAAGTGACACCTCGGTTAAAATAATGAGAATGGTTAAGGACTGTAAGATAGAGTTAGAGGGACATGAGTTCCCTGTTACTTTGTATGTTATGACCTTAGGAGGGTTCGATGTGGTTTTAGGAATGGATTGGTTGTCTGAGTACGAAGCTCAGATAGTGTGTAAGAGTAGGAAAATAAGGTTAAAGTCCTTGGATGGTAGTGTGGTGACGGTTCATGGTGATAAGGAAAGTTCTAGGCTTAATGTCATTTCGATGATAAAAGCCGAGGGTTTGTTAAGGCGAGGGTGCGGTGCCTACCAGGCGTATGTTGTCAACGCTACGGCCGAGACAAAAGAAATGAAAGATGTTCCTATTGTGCGCGACTACCCAGAAGTATTCCCAGAGGATCTTCCGGGGTTGCCACCGGAGCGAGAGATAGAATTCCAGATAGATTTAGTACCAAGATCCCAGCCCGTCGCGAAAGCGCCTTACCGTCTAGCACCGTCCGAGATGAAAGAATTGACGTCCCAACTACAAGAACTCCTCGATAAAGGTTTTATTAGGCCAAGTGTTTCCCCGTGCGGCGCACCGGTGTTATTTGTGAAGAAGAAGGATGGAAGCATGAGAATGTGCATAGACTATCGCGAGTTGAATAAGCTTACGGTAAAGAATAGATATCCTTTTCCAACGATTGATGATCTGTTCGACCAACTGCAAGGTTCAAGTTGGTTCTCAAGAATAGATCTTAGATCAGGCTATCATCAATTGAAGATGAAGGAGGCAGACATCCCTAAGACAGCGTTCCGAACGCGGTATGGACACTACGAGTTTCTCGTAATGTCATTCGGTCTAACAAATGCTCCTGCAGCATTTATGGACATGATGAATAGGGTGTGTCGGCCAATGTTGGATAAGTCAGTTATTGTCTTCATCGACGATATATTGATTTATTCAAGGAGCGAGTATGATCATGCTGAGCATCTGAAGGAGGTATTGGAGACTCTGAAGAAAGAGAAGTTGAATGCTAAGTTCTCGAAATGCGCGTTCTGGTTGCAAGAAGTGCAATTTCTAGGTCACGTGATTAATCCTGAAGGGATTACCGTTGACCCAGCTAAGATTGAAGCGATAACAAATTGGAAGACTCCATAGAATCCGACTGATATACGAAGCTTCCTAGGGTTAGCTGGCTACTATAGAAGATTCATCGAAGGTTTCTCCAAGATAGCCGCACCGTTGACCGGTATGACCCGAAAGTCGATAGTATTCAGTTGGGGTAAGTTTCAAGAAGAATCTTTTCAGGAGTTAAAGAAGAGACTCACGCAAGCTCCAATCCTTGCTTTACCCGATGGTGACGAGGATTTGGTTGTTTGTACTGATGCTTCGCATCGTGGGTTAGGTTGCGTGTTGATGCAACGAGGAAAGGTGATAGCTTACGCGTCTAGACAGTTGAAAGTCCATGAGAGTACTTATCCGACGCATGATTTGGAGCTAGCAGCAGTAGTGCATGCCTTAAAGATATGGAGGCATTACCTGTATGGTACTAAGTGTACTATTTATACGGATCATAAAAGTTTAAAATACTTCTTCAAGCAGAAAGAGCTGAACATGAGACAAAGGAGGTGGTTAGAATTGATTAAGGATTACGACTGCGACATCAGATACTATCCTGGTAAAGCTAATGTGGTCGCTGACGCGCTAAGTCGTAAGAACGAGGAAGTCATTGCAACAGTGATGTCATATCAGTTGATTATGAATTCAAGTCTGTTTGATGAAATCATCAAAGTACAGTCGGAAGTGTTGGTAGATGAAGGGCTAGTGAAGAAAGAAAAGATTTTCGGTCAGAAAGACGAGTTTATGGAAAACACTCATGGTGTTAAGGCTAGGTTTGACCGTATGTGGATCCCACGCCATGGAGATCTCAGAGGTCGAATCTTAGATGAAGCTCATAAGTCAAGGTATTCGATTCATCCAGGAGCTACGAAGATGTACCAAGATTTGAAAAGAGATTTCTGGTGGCCAGGCATGAAGAATGATGTAGTAGATTATGTCAGTAAGTGCCTAACTTGCTTGCAAGTCAAGGCAGAGCACCAGAGATCTTATGGAAAGATGCAGCCTCTAGAGATACCAGAATGGAAATGGGAACACATCACCATGGATTTCATAACTAAGCTACCTCGTACAGCTAAGCATCATGATACCATCTGGGTGATAGTGGACCGTTTGACCAAGAGTGCTCACTTTCTGCCCATACGAGAGGCCATCTCGTCAGAAACGTTAGCAAATTTGTTCATAAAAGAGGTTGTGTCTAAGCATGGAGTCCCGTTATCGATCGTGTCCGATAGAGATACTCGGTTTACTTCGAGATTTTGGAAGAAGTTCCATGAAGCTATGGGAACAAGATTGAGCATCAGTACGGCGTATCATCCTCAAACTGATGGAAAGTCTGAAAGGACGATCCAAAACCTTGAGGATATGCTACGTGCTTATGTTTTAGACTTTGGAGGAAGTTGGGATGACCATCTGCATCTAGCAGAGTTCTCCTATAACAACAGCTACCATACAAGTATTGGTTTGCCACCGTTTGAGATGCTTTACGGTAGACAATGTAGGACCCCGGTGTGCTGGGGAGAGATTGGTCAGAAAGAGATGGGAAGCCTAGAAGTTGTGCAAGAAACCTCTTCGAAGTTCGATCAGATCAAGGCAAGAATGGAAGCTGCTCAAGACAGACAGAAGTCGTATGCTGATAAGAGGCGACGACCGATTGAGTTTAACGTTGGTGACAATGTGATGCTCAAAGTCTCGCCTTGGAAAGGAATTATCCGTTTTAGGAAGAGGGGGAAGTTGAGTCCAAGGTACATTGGACCATTTAAGATTATTGATCGTGTAGGTGAAGTAGCTTATAAGCTAGATTTGCCAGAAGAATTAGAAGGAATTCATTCAACCTTCAATTTTCTCACCTAAGGAAATGCCTAGCTGATGACACGTCTCACGTGCCATTGATGGACATTGAAGTTGATGAACAACTAAACTACATTGAGCAACCGATAGAGATAGTTGACCGCAAGGAGAAACAACTTCGTCACAAGATAATACCCCTAGTGAAAGTGATATGGAAACATCGCAAGGGTTCAGATGCTACTTGGGAAGCGGAGGATGAGATGCGCAAGTTTTACCCGAATCTGTTTATGTAATAGTTAGGTTTCGGGGACGAAACCTCTTTAAGGAGGGAAGACTTGTAACATCCTACTTTTGGTTATAATAATAAAATAAATTTCGTTTATTTTATATTGTGTCGTTATCGGTTTAGATAATAAACTATACACGGTTGGGCTTGGAATTTAGAAGATGGAATATAAAATGGAATGGGACTTAGGTCCATGGGCTTAAGGGAGTATAAATACCCCTTAAACCCTAAACCTTTCCATTCTTATCCATCTCTACACCATAGCCTACACCATCAAAAACACATACAAGACCATCCTTAACCCGAGCCTAGATCCGAAGTTAAAAACCCGAGATTGTTGGTGCTAGATCGTCATGAAGAACCAAAGCAACGTCAAGGCTTAACCGTGTTCGTATTGCGACTCGTTTAAAGTACGTTTATAACTAGGAATTGTTCATTTAGGTCCGGATTCATTTAGATAATCACAAATCTGTTTTAGTGTGTTGAAAACGAATCTAACCAAACAAATATCACTAAAATTGGTTAGCATCTGATAGGTTAATTGTTAACCTAAGACCCATAACCTATATGCCTAAATCGCACCCCTTAAACATTGATGTTTGGCCGATTTTATGGTTGGGGTTTGTAGGCGCTGTAATTCCGAATTCGTTGATACCTAAATCATGATATTTGGTTAAGAAACGAGGGTTTAATTGCAGAATCTGATGAATGTTGACTATTCTGTGTTCTTGGTAATTTTGACTTTGACCCTAAGTCAAAGTCTGGATAAGAACAGGAATGATTCGTTAAGAATGGTGCAATTCGTTGTGTCCAGGTAGCGAATCAGCTCACCCAGTTCGTTACCTCAAGTTAACGAAGTAGACTAATGAACTAGGATAGCGAACCACGTAACGAATCAGGTGACTCGTTACTCACCAGTTCGCTAAGCTTCAATAACGAATTAGACTACGAATCAATTCATGTCCAGATGGCGAATTGGAATATTGAATCAGAGGATAAGAGGAAGAATCAAGGTAACGAATTAAGGAGGAAAACATAACGAATCAGAACAAAGGATAACGAATTAGCCAACAAATTAGGCTTAATTCGTTATAGAGAATGAGTTAGCGATTTAGAAAATAATTTAAAATCCTAGTGGAAAATGTGCTAAGACAACTAATGAAAATAAATATTTACGAACGGATTGTGTTTTAAATGTATTTTACATTGATATAATTTTCATCAAGTATTATATGACACGAACAAAAATATTTACAGTCAAGGTTGCAAAAGAAAGACTTGAAAATTCAAACTAAAACACTTATAATGGGACGGAGGGAGTATGATTTTGATGACCAGTTTGTTGCGTTTTTTTTAAAGCATATAGATTTCTAAGATTGTGGTTATAAAGTTATGTAAATTTTATGATTTTCTAATTGTTTTCTTGTGAATTTTTATGATTGTCTATATTTATATGGTAATTATTACGTTCACACGTTTTGTTTTCAGTTTTACATAATCTTCTAGATATTAACGTTAACATAAACTCATTGTGACATACATTAACATCTTAGTTTAAAACTTAATCAGGTTGCATGGTTTGTTTTGTTTTTCAGGTTCTATAGCAAAATGCTTTTGTTTTTGGATGGAAATTTTTTAAGTTTCATGACTTAAAAAACTGGGATAATACGGTTTAAAAATTGGGATAATTATTACGTTCACATGGTTTGTTTTTCAGGTTCTATTATCCCGTACTGGGATAATACGGTTTAAATATTTTCTGACTTTGCTAATATAGACAAGTTTGTGTAACTATTAACTTTTTATGTAGACAATAATCTATAATATTTTGTTTAGGCCATCCTAATGTTAATATATGATTTTTTATTTATGAAATTTTATGATTGTCTATATTGATTTTGTTATTTATCTATTTTCAACCCGTGTGTAACACGGATACTATCCTAGTAAAGAAATATAACACCGTAAGTACTATCCTAGTAAAGAAATATAACACCGTAAATACTGTATTATTATTCCTTATTATTATATACTCATCAAGAAATATAACACCGTATCTTAGGTCATTGTGCCCTCCAAATTTAAAGAGCTCCATTACCTCACTATAATCAGACTTTGTCTTAATCAGGTTCACGCTAGCTTTAGAGTTTGATTTTGCCGTTATTTCAAACAAACCATACCGCTGTTTTGAACAGAACTTTTTGACATAACATACGATAGAAACAAAACCAAAATAACCTCGAGAACACTCATAGGATCCTTACAAATGGGAAAAAATTATTTGGTGGAAAACTTTGCTATTTAAAAAAAGAAAGGAAAATCAAGACTAGTCTAGTCAAACTCGACTCAAAAGTCAAAACTAAGCCGAATGAGTTTCTAGTTTCTACATTACGTGGACCCCATTTAACAGCCACCAGCTTTAAATCTTAATTTTGTCATTAGTAGGAAAATTAGCTGGACCCACCTAACAGTCACCAATTTAAAATATAATAATTTATTACAAACCCAGAAAAAGATTCCGTAATTCCCGGGTAATTAATCGCAAATTTTGGGGATCAATGACAAAAAGAAAAAGAACACTGGAGTAGGAATGGGAGATATGCTTGTCACGTAGTTAATAAAATAACCACAGTTGACCATTTATAACATTAAAAAAACCTTAACCATTGTGACAGTGACCCATGCAAGGTGCACCTTCCAATGCACATGGTACAATTTTACTACAAACAAAAGCATCCTTTTAAAATTAAAATTAAAGCAATGTAAGAAGATTTGACTTTTTTTTCATGTCAACCACTGCAAGAAAACAAAGTCAAAACTGTTTGCAAGAATTGGCTAATTTCTTTGCAATTTTCAAGTTCAAATCACTAACAAGCATCATTATCAACTCAAAAACCATCCAAAATAAAAGACAACATCTGATAATTTAACAACCTTCAGCAGATAAACAGGCATCATAAGAAAGAATGAACAAACAATCCCAACCAAGAATCCCCAGGTTCCAACGGATCCTCACCGTCCATCTAGTGAAGTGAACGACTCAGCAAAACCCGAGGGACGAGTCGGTATGCTCGTCTGTGTATTATCATTGCTCCCGATAACCGACGAGTTATCAATCCCGCTCATACCCTCCAACGCCTGCCACTTCTTGACCGCTTGCGGTAAAGTCATATCAAGGTCAATTCCATAAATATCATCTGGGTCGGGTTCAGACGGTTTCCAAAGCTCAGCTAGTGAAGACAGAACATTAACTGCATGGCTCATGTCGGGTCGTTGGTGTGGCTCACGGGCACAGCAGTGACCTGCTAGCTCAGCCACTGTACTCACGCTGGCTAGAGCTTCTTCATCGAGGTCAAGGGTTGGGTCAATCGCCTTCCGGAAGGTGTCTTTATTAATATGCATTCGTCTGAACCATTGCACTAGGTGAACACTTTCCTCCGGTTGTGTTTCGTCAAGTGCTCGTCGACCGGTTACCAATTCCATTAATATTACCCCAAAACTAAACACGTCGATCTTCGTAGTGACCCTACCCGTTACTATAACAATAACACGTAGAATAAATTACTAAAATGTTTAAACTTTGAATGAAATATGCATATATAGAAGGAAATTGATGAATAATAATAATAATAATACCTGCGTATTCGGGTGCAAGATATCCGAATGTCCCGGCTAACCTTGTAACGAGTGAAGCTTTACCATCAGGTGCGAGGCGAACAAGACCAAAATCTGAAACCTTGGCCCGCATATCATCACCGAGGAGAATATTGGACGGTTTCAAATCTCGATGAATAAAACTTTGTTGTGCTAAACCATGTAAATACTCGACACCTCGTGCAACATCTAAAGCGATAATCAACCGTTTAGTCCATTCGAGCGGTTTCAAATCTTCCTTTTGCCAATCGAATAAAAACCGACTAAGTGTCCCTTGAGGCATGTACTCATAAACGAGAAGTCTCTCATTTCCGTCCAAACAATACCCGAGAAGCGCCACCAAATGCCTATGTCTAACTTTTGTTAAAACCGCAATCTCAGATTTAAACTCATCAAGCCCCTTTTCACTCATGACACCCGATTCCATCCGCTTAACCGCAATCTTGGTCCCGTCATGTAACTCGCCTTTGTAAACGGTCCCAAACCCGCCCTTCCCGAGTATGTTATCTTGGCTGAAATTGTTGGTGACGTTTCGCAAAACTTGGATTGAAATTACCATATTGCCCGCTTCGACAACGTGGATATCGCGGCCCCCGCTACTCGTTTGACTAAACGAGTCACTAGGTCCACCGGTTGTGCTTGAACCCGCAACGGTGATCTTAACCCCGTCGCCATCCGAAGTGGAGTGACGGGGATGAATCACCATCATGTTTTGGTACGGCATACTGCTAGCACGCTTTTGTTTGCGCGTGTACAACAAACACCCACCTAACAAACCCGCAACCACAACAACACTACCAATAACCGACCCCACCACAACCCCGGTGTTCACACCCTTGCCACTGCCACCATTACCCTTGGTTCGACCACCAGGCGGACCACCGGATGGACCAACCGGGGTCACACTAGGACCATCTTTCCCAATATCAATATTCCCATCATATTTCACCTTAACGGTCTGTTTGAACTCAGGTACCCGCCCATAAAGCTGATTATTAGAAACATCAAACTCGCTCAAATTTGGTAAATCTTTAAGCTCGTCAGGTATCGTCCCTGAGAGATTATTGTTTGCGAGAATCAACTTTTGCAACGACGTTATCGACGCAAAATCACGCGAAATACTACCCGTGAGAGCCATTCTTTGAAAATTAATAACAGTAATGTTCCCGCTACTCGAACACGAAATCCCAAACCATGAATTACAAGGATCATTCCCCTTCCAACTATCAGCAAACCTACGCGGGTACCCCAGAGGTTTCAAAACCGCAAGCAGCTTATTAACCCGATCATCACAGGCAGCACCAGGATTGGGCAAACAAAAACTATTAGTCCCACTCAAATCAACAGCTACAGACTTACCAAAACTCGGAGTCGGTCCCTGCAACATATTATTTGTCAAATTCACAACTTTTAGAGAGGGTAGCCCCGTTAACGAGTCTGGAACAGGGCCGGTGAAGCTGTTATCCCTAACACTGAAATTCTGCAACTCGTTCAAACCCGAAAAGTCAGGTAGCGGCCCGGAAAACATGTTCGAGTGAAGCCAAGCTTGGGTCAACTGAGTCATGTTTTGAAGAACATCAAGAGTTCCGTTTAATTTGGAGGGGCCGTTCTGACCGTTTAACCAGAGGGATTGAATGGAAGAAGCCGAAAACGAGGCGGGTAAGGGGCCTTGTAGGTTATTGAAGGCCAAATGCAAAGTGGTGAGTCCGGCGAACGTGTCGCCCCCGAAGAAGTCCGGAATTGGGCCGGTGACGTTGGCTGACGTGGCGGAGAAGACTTGCAAAGCGGAAGCCGATTTCAAGGTGTCTGGAATCGACCAGGAAGCGAGGCTGTTGTAATCAAGGTACACATGTTGCAAAGAGGACATACCGGTGAAGAAATCCGGAGGTACGGATGTAAAACCGTTGTTGTTGAGCAAGAGCCTTTGAAGCTGAGTCAACCCGGCGAGACTCGGCAACGGCCCGGTGAGCTGGTTGTTTTGAAACTCCAGGAACTCAAGTGCGGTGAGGTTGCTGAGCGTTGCAGGGAGCGTGCCTTTGAGGTTCTGGTTACCCACCTGGATCCGGGTCACCCGGCCGTCACTCGAGCATCGGACTTGCTGCCAGCTACACGGGTTCGGGTCGGACCAGTCGAGTGATTTTAAGGGGCTGAGGTTGGTTTTCAGAGCTTGCATTACGGCAGCATCGTTGGAGGCTGACTGAGAGGTAACGGCGGTCAGACTGAAACTGAAGAAGAAAAAGATGATGAATGGGTGTAATCGAGGGTGAATTTGAAAACCCAGAAAGGGTGGTTTCGTCATTTTTGGAGATTGGAATTGGGGTTATGAGAGAGGCGGTGTGAGAGAAATTAAATTAATGGGATCATATCAATTTCAAGAATGAATAATAATGTGGAAACCAGTTGTCGGATTGATAAATATATATATATATGATATGATGGTCCGTCACTCAACTTACACAAAAACCATATTTGGCCCCTACTCTTTTACATCCAAAAGTTTACTGTTTTTCTTTTTTTTTTAAAAACTCGTATCATACATGATTGAAAAATTGATTCAATTGCTTGGTTAATGCTTTATGAACCACATGATTGTTGAGAGGTATAGGTGTGCGTTCATACACCTTGTTCATGTTTTAGAAATGAAAGTTTTAGCCACTTTATATAAAGAAGTGTTAATTTTCGTTTTTAATAGTTAAGTCGGAACAAAAAGTCAGCTGAAATATGGAGACTTATGAAGATTTGAGCCGACACTAAAGGCTTTAGCTCTGTATCTGAGTTGAAGCCAACACTAAAGGTTTAGGCCATATGAGAAATATGGAGACTTATGATGATATAAGTCGACACTAAAGGCTTTAGCTCCGTATCTGAGTTGGAGCCGACACTAAAGGTTTAGATGCAGAACTTGCATATGAGAAATTCTTAACTGGACCTAGTATTGTAATGAATCAATGAATTTGTTTGATTTACCTTTTACGCCATAATACTAATCATTGTGGTTATTTCTAATGAATCTGGCTACAAACACCAATTGTTTCATTGTGTTCATCATTTATCATAGAAGGAAAACAAATAAATGAACATGTAGAACACATTAAGTTTGTGGTTTCTAATTTGTTAATCATTAATCATAGATCACATGTGTTGATCCGTTTGTAATTTTTCCTTTTTCTATATACACCTTATAATAGCAAATCATTATTGCTGAAGAACATGAAATTAAGGTGAGCCCGTGAATGGTTAAATACTTAGAAGATTCATATACTCAAACTGTGTCTTATCATTTCTTGCTACATATATAATGTGTTACAAATAGGATTAATATTTTTTGCGGTCACTATGATTGGTAGCTAAAATTTCAGGGACTAAATAGAATTTTTAGATTTAGTATTGGGATTAAATTTGTCCAATTTTTTTCTCAGTCATTTTATACGCTTGACGTGTAAAAGTTAATACATTGTTTGTTATTGCGATATCTTTGTCTTAATATGCATCTACTATCCATTTTATATATAAAAACTTCAACTGGATAAGAAAGGAAAGGTTAAACTATTTTAACTAATCGTTTTAATTATTTAAAAAAAAAGGTGTTGCTAAAAGTATCATTCTTCCTTTCATTTTTATTAAATATACCTCTTCCCCAAACTTTAAATTAATACAATTTATACCTTTATATTTTTTCTTTGTCATTTTGTCAATTTTATTAGAATTATTAGTTAAAGAAAAGTTTTTATTATTATTTAAAGAGTTTTTCTTTTCTTTCTTTTTCTAATCTCTTTCTGTATATTATAAAACATTTTTTAAATAACAAAAAATTTGTTTATGTATAAAATGTTTTTTAAATTTAAAAGAATAAAAACATTTTTTTACAAGTGTTTTAAAACTTTTAGGATGTGTTTTTTCTTTTTAAATAACTTTTAAAGATAGCTTACTTTAAAAAAGAAACACATTTTTTTTCATCTATAAAACAGATTAAAAAACATACGACTCGATCAACAAGCTGGTTCTTTTCTCATTTGACATTAATTTCATATTTTCGAACTTATCATAAAATATTTAAATGATCTTTTTATCGGGTCTGAGGCATATGATAAGATAGATATATACAAAACGTTTATCATTTTATAAAGGCGTTATGTCATTATTCTTTAAATACATTTTATAATGATAATAAATATTAGGGATATTGGTTTTAAATACTCTCAACTTTGACCCATTGGTATATAGCACTCCCAACTTACGAATTGTTACCCAATACTCCCAACTTTTAACATATTTTCTTCTGGCACTCCCGAAGTAACGAGAAACTAACTTCGTAGTGTTTTGGGTAAAAATGCCATTTTTCAAAGTTCAAGGATTAAATCAAATTTTAATTTTTATATATTCAACATCTATCTCCACCCAACAAGGCAACAACCACCCCTCTTCCATCTTTCCTGCCGACAACCACCGGCCACCACCGCCACTAGCAGCCGTCAAGCACCCCATTCTTTAGTGTTTGAAACCGAGTCGGTAGAAAACCATATAGGAAACACTCTGAATCGATCCCACCCACCGAACTTTCTAGGCTAGAATTCACTGACGCCTCAATTGCCGCCGGAAAAACCCAAGTCTTCATCATTAAAACAGTTTTACCTCCGATAATATAGCCGCCGTGAAACCCAACTCTTCATCATCGCCACCATTCTCCTCGCCGCTGCCGCCACCATCTTCCTTCCAATCATAATCACCACCATCTCCCACCCACCACACCACAACCACCACCACCGTATCCCACCCAATAACAACAACCACCCACTCGACTTCCCATCCTACGCCTCACAATTCCTTCGATCCAACGGCTTCAAATTCATGGCCAACATCATCCACGTCTCGCCGGACCTCTTCCTCTCAACCTTCGAAACCATCATCTTCGCCATCCCGGATTCCGCCATATCCAATCTCTCAAACCCTTAGTGGTCGGTGGTTGGTGGTTGTCGGCATGGAACATGGAAGAAGAGTGGTTGTTGGGTTGAGATGGATGATGAAATATATAATAAATAAAATTTGATTTAATCCCTTGAACTTTGAAAAATGACATTTTTTACCCCCAAACACTAACGAAGTTAGTGTCTCGTTACGTCGGGAGTGCCAGAAGAAAATATGTTAAAAGTTGGGAGTGTTGGGAAACAATTCGTAAGTTGGGAGTGCTATCTACCAATGGGTCAAAGTTTGGAGTATTTAAAACCAATATCCCTAAATATTATTATTGTTATAAAGAACATTAAACACAAAGGGAGAAAATAAAAAAAGTAAAACATAAACTTTATGGTATTTGATTTGATATTTTAAAGGGAGACTTGAAATGACTAAAAATATTTGAGGGTAGTAATATGTCAAATAAAATTGTTGAAGTAAATAAAAGTCTAGCGGAGGGGTATGACAAGTACACAAGAGGGTACGTTTAGCCTATCCTAAAAAAATAAACTAATCATTTTAATTATCATATTAATCAATGATTTAAAAACCTGTATATACCGGGTCACTTGAACCCGGTTAAACTGGATTTCATATTGTAAACCGGCCATTTGAGACCCGTAATTTAGGGTGGTTGATTTGAACATCAAATCGGGGTTTTTTTATTAAATTATTATTTTAAACTAGTAAACCGGTTTTAAGTCCAAGATTTGTTAAATAATAAAAAATAGGAAAATTGGTTTTAAATAATCTAAACTATGGTCTATTGGTAAATATCCATCCCAACTTTACACTTGCCTGCCGGCAGTACCAACTACTTGTGCATTTGTTTTTAACGGGCCTCGATTAATGGATGTTAACTCCGTTAGTCTTTTTCTGATGTGCCCATCCCAGCTGTCAAATATCAGATTACGTGGAACGTCTACGTGGCGGCTGACTGTGTATAAGGTATATGTTATCATCACCATCTTCAACCTAATAATCTTTACAACCCACAGCCACCACAACACCACCAGTCCACCACCCCTGCAACCATCGCCGGAACCCCGACAACCATCATGCCCATTCACAAAAACCACCACCGGAACCCACCACCTGCAATTGGCCATCTTCTCTGACCCCCAACTTTCCGGAGTTCTACCCTAATCTTGCTGGAGTTCACAAAACCCAGATCCACTCTAAACCCACCACCACCATATTAGGGCAGAACTCTCTCTCTTTCTCTCTTCCCCTGCAATTTACCCACCACCTGCCGCCACCAAACCCTAGCACCACCACCACCTTCTCGTCAATCAGTCAATTATAAGATCAAAAAATCCAAAATTCAATTCCTTACCAAAAGCCCTAATTTATATCAAACCTACCTCTCCAGATCTGCTCGGTAAAACCTTAGCCCCGACACATGGTACCCTCCTTCAAATTTGCTCGGCTCACAATTAATCGCATGTGGAAGCGATGGTGGTGGTTGATGGGTGGTTATGGTTGGGTGGTGGTATGAAAGAAGACGACGGTGGTTGGGTTGTGGGAAAGAAATGGGTGGGGAGTTAGGGTCTTATTATTATTATTATTATGACTGGTCTGCTGATACACAGTCAGCCACCACGTCGCGTTCCACGTAATCAAGTTTTGCCAACTGGGATGGCCACGTCAGACAAAGACTAACGGAGTTAACATCCGTTAGTCACGGCCCGTTAAAAACAAATGCACAAGTAGTTGATACTGTCAGCTGGCAAGTGTAAAGTTGGGATGGATATTTACCAATAGGCCATAGTTGGGATTATTTAAAACCAATTTTCCTAAAAAATAAGGTTTACTATTTTAAATAAATGAACAAAATTAAAGGTAATAAAGAAATGAATTACATTATACAAACATTAAGAAGTCTAGAATGTCAAATTTATAAAGGTGATAAAATCTCTTTATATACGACATTTGTTGTTTTATCACATGTATTCAAATCGTAATCCAATAAAAACAAATTTAAACAATGTTCTTTAATAATTTCTGCTTGTTTTTCATATTTCTACTTGCTTGATATTCAATTCAATCAATATTTTACTTTTAATCTCGTTACTATTTTATAACCAGATTGCCTAAATGGTTTTGGCTCATGATCCATTGCAGTTATTATGAATGAGATGAAATATTAGAATATTAGAATGAAAAATTGATTATTTTATAACCCAATTGTCAAAATGATTTCAACTCATAACTCATGAATAACATGGATTAAGGAGAATAGAAATTAGAATTTAGGAATTAATGTGGTTATGACACATCATTATCATTATTATTAGAGTAAGATAAGATCATGTACTTTTGAATTACTTGAGTTGAGACAGTTTCGTATAATAGTAATCAAATTTTAAAAGTGTTCAAATTAGGTTACTAAAGTTACTAAGTTACATATGTTAGGGGCAACTCTATATAATAGCAACGAAGTTTTGAAATTATTCCAATCAGGTAACTCATAATCTTTTGTTCCAATCAGGTTACTAAAGTTTTTTTTTTGTCCTAATCCTAAATATTTTACATGTATAGCAGGTCATGCAGGTTTTTTTATTTTTAAATAGTTTGACATTGCAAAATAGTTTTTAAAAATTGAAAAAAATAAATTTTAAATTTTGAAAAATTGGAAATAATAATCTGGAAAATTGAAAAAAAAAAACTAAAAAATTGCAAAAAAAAATGCAAAATTTTAAAAAAATCTTATTATTTTTTTTTGAGAAGAATTGCAAAAAATAATAATTATCTTGGAAATTGTAAAAAAATTGGAAAATTAAATTAAAAAAATCTTAATTTTAATGTTTTTTTTTTTTTTGCATTTTTTCAAAATTAACTTTTTTTCTCAATTTTTATTAATTTTGTCACTTTTAAAAAAAAAGTTTACAATGTTAAACTATTTAAAAATAAAAAAAACCTACAAAACCTGTTATTAAGGTAAAATATATAATATTATAACAAAAACCAAACTTTAGTGACCTAATTGAAACAAAAGATTTTATGAGTTACTTGATTGAAACAATTTCAAAACTTGGTTATTATTCTATAGAGCAATCCTCATGTTTTATTTAAATTACAGGTTTTACCAATTTTCTTAGCATTTTTCTTTTTTTGTTTCACATATAAAATCTTATTATTATTATTATTATTATTATTATTATTATTTATGTTGATATTAAATGGTGACGTGAATTTTATTTATTATTTTTAAATTTTATTTTAATTAAAGTTTTATTACTTATTTAAATATAACTATATATATTGCAAATCTCAACCCCATCATCTTATCCTCCATTGCTTTCTTGACGCACTAGTTGGTGGCTTGAAGCTGTTAGCTAGTAGTTGTAGCCAGAAGCTGGTAGCTGTAATTTTTTAAATGTATTTAGATGTTTGGCAGAGTAGCTTGAGCATTTAATAAATGTATAAAATGACCAAAATATACATAACTAAAAATAATAACATTAAATGTATTTATTTTGGAAGGTTATATAAGTAATTTAAAATACTAAAAACTTGTATATATTTTTAAACGCTACTACTAAAAGCTTTTTCTCATGACCTAAAAGCTCCAAGCTTCTTCAACCAAACAAGACTTTTAATTGAGTAGGAGTTTTTTTTGTTAAAAACTTGAAGCTAGAAACCCCTAAAAGCTTTTAGCCAAACATACCCTTAGTGACCCGATTTGAGAAATTTTACATGGGTGATCTAATTGTAACAATTTTAAGACTTGGTTACTATTATTTGACATTTTTCCTTATGTAAGGTCCCGTTACCTGTTCCCTACATTGGACGTTGGATTTACTCATAAACACACTTCTAAATATCAGAGTTAATTAAAACTTTCGCGGAATATAAAACTTCAACCATAATATATTACATAACCTTCAAATCTTGTCTTAACAAACATTCATCGTTATTTAAACATAAAACATAGTCTTTAAAAATATCATAACATTTCTTGAGATGCCAGTATTCTTCAATTCCATGCCATGCGTCCTCATCAAGCGAGCCGCCTCAGTCTACTCACCTGCGTGAATACTAAAAGTCAGTTACACTGAGTGAGTTCTAGTTAATCAAGTAACATACCATACATCCATACACATTCTTATATACGCACCCGAAGGTACGTATACATACATAGTTCTTTACCTTTCTTTGTACATTTATACTACCATACTTTCCTTTTTTCCTTTTATACATACACATATACATATACCTCGTCCTAAAACATTCGCAGATATTGTAGGTTCCCAGCCGGATCTACACGAGATATCTCGTTCTACGTAGGTGCGGAATCCCTACGTAAGACGTTACGAGCGTAGAAGACGATACGAGTTAACACGATCGAACACACGTTACAATAAACAAATACTCGTTATATTGCAACCTTAAACACGTGATATCAATCACTGATTACAGGACTCGTAAACACGTAAACTAATAAACTGACTGAATAATGAAAACATAAGCCGTAACTTATGTTTATATAATCACGACAACTTCGCCTGGCATGTTCAGGCGAAGTTGTCCCTAAGGTCACAAGTTCGCCTGTATCAGCGAACTTGTGAGCTAACTTCGCTTATATACAAAAACACAAATCTAACAAACTCGATTACAAACACTTGACACTGAACTACTGACATCATGCACCAACAGACTCCCTCTTAACTGATGATCTTCTGTTTGCTCTTCAACCAGCCGTGTCTGAAACTGTCGTGTAGCTTCACAAATCTACCAATCACCTAGCGTCTTCCATATCAGATCTCCCCTTCAGTGTAAGCTTCTCCGACTAAATAGATTGAGGTCTTTGAAATGCATGCATCCCCGTGCCTAATTAATCATCTCAACCAATCACGTGAGTCCTTCTGACTTCACAACACGTGAAGTTGGGCTCCCTCCACAACTTCACCAACACGTCGGCATACGATAAGGTTTAATCTTCAACTACGCAACATCAAGTGATCAATTTCATCACAAAACCACCTTGACAGAATCTAACACACATGACCATTAATTAATCCAAAGCATCTTCAATCACCAGGGATAAAGATCAAGAACATAAACACTTTAATTCCCGATTAAATCCAACTTGTTCCAGAATTTTCACTTTAATAAATAAGCATCACGTTTCAGGATCCAATTCTCGAACGCCTTGAAAATAACATAAATAATATGCTCTGACCGCAATCCAGTAATAACAAAAACCTTCAGTTCAATTTGACTTTCTTCAGTTGGTCAACCTCGAACAACAACAATTTCATTGCCCACAAACACCCAAATATGTGTCAATATCCAGTTTCAATTAATATCCCATTCACAACCTCAACTCCATATCCAGAGTTGACACGTATTTGTTCACACGTAAGACCAAGAGATAACAAGTTTCACTCGTTGACGGAACAACGTCTTCGGTCTCACAATCATCGTGTACACCTGGCCATACAGACGAAAACTCCAAACACTTTTTTTTTTTTTAACTTCGCCTAAAGGTCAACTTCGCTCCTCCTTAACTTCGCCTGTCCATAACTTCGCCTGACAAATAACTTCGCCTGAGATAAGCGAACTTGTGAGGTAGGCGAAGTTGTGAATAACTTCGCTTAACCTTATATCTTCGCCTAAACCCTAAGATTTAAGCGACAACTTCGCCTGAACCCCATAACTTCGCCTGCGGCGGCTGTTCGGCCAGAAATGTGCCAGAAACACCAAAACGCAGATCTCGAACCATAGCATAAGAGCCTAAGGCTCTGATACCACTTGTAAGTCCCCCCGGGGCGTCGCCGATCGATACGAGATCCGCACGAGGTCTAGGAGTGCGGAATCCTCCTAGACTCATTTATTGGTGTAGAAGACGAAGAACACGATTACACACAAACACATACACGAACAAACACACGAACGAGATAAACACATCTGCAGATCCTTTCATATAATAATCATAACTCGTTACATACCAAACACGAAAACAAATGACGGCCGGCCCGAGGTGAGCTCTACCTCGGGCCGTCCCACACGACTCTCCCTCTCGGTTTCTTTCTAGCTACTTGAACCGGGCACACAATACTCTAATTTTTCTGGATACTCAAACCTAAACAAGACACATATATATATAGACAAAACAACTTCGCGGGCTTGGGCTTGGGCCAGTGTTACAACTTCGCCTATGGCGAAGTTGTTCTAACTTCGTACTTCGTTTCCGCTGATCAGAATTGCATAGTGACGGTCACAAAATGCACCAACAGACTCCCCTTTAACCGTTGCTCTCAATTCTAACAAACACAAAACTAACAAACTCGATTACAGACACTTGATACTGAACTACTGACATCATGCACCAACACAATCCATTAAAGGTGAGATTATTTAAATCCAATTTTCCTTTTCTTTTTGCACGGTTCGACCAAGAAACAAAAAAAACTATATGTTTATATGTGTTTTAAGTTTAACATCTATGGGAAGGGTTATACTAAAAATAAGTAGTTTCTTAGAAAGACTAAGAATAAATCATAGCCATTGGATCATGTTAATCAATGGTTGAGATTTAATATTACTAAAAACCGACATAGTTCCTATAATTACTCTTTCACCACTATAACCGACATAGTTTCTTAAAATTCTTCTTTCATCATATGTTGTACTATCACTTGTCAAAAATCTATTGATTCTTACCATTCTTAGGAAACTCTTTCTTTTTATTTAAACCCTTTTCTAACATCTATATATCATAACCTTTTCTTTTTAGAATCGCGAGTTATTGATGATAGAAACAACCATTATATAACGACATATGTTAATGCGTGGTAAAGAGAATTTATGAAAGCAAAATAATGACAATAGTCTTAAAACGAGAACCGAAATTAAAAAAATTACTAGTTTAAACCACGTAGAATAAGCTAATTAAAATAAATGTTAAGATAACTTCTAGTAATGATCTAGACAGATTTTGTAGTGCTGTTGGTAATCACCAAATTATTTTTCTACCACAATTATTTATTTTTTTCTTATATTATATTTTTGCGGGATATGCGAGCAGTGAGAAATATGTTGGGGATCTAAAATATACAATATACAAAAAGTGGCATGTAACTGGACTTTTGAGTATATACCTATATGAGTATTTAAACAAAATAATTGTTTTGAGTCAAGAAACTGAGATTTTTTTTCCTAAAAGTGTATCTGTATCATATGGTTCTCTTTTAACCACTCTTATTTTGTCATTGCATATGTATGTAATTAAGGAGCTTACATTGTAAGAGAGGTGATTCACTAACAATAAAATAACCCATTTAAATAATTAACAATTGATAATTTCCTTCTTCATTTATTTAAAAAACAATAAGAAAAGTAAAATGATGTATGATTTTCCAAATTAAACCCTAACTTGAACCCAAAAATCCTACTAAATTACGTACATAACAAACAGAACAACATTAAATAATTGATCAAAATATATTTAATTAAGACGTGATTCCAAAAATTGCCACACACATATAAGCAAAGCGATAATGAGTAGAAATGAGATGAATAATAATTAAATAAGCTATGTAAACTTTTAAGACTAGAGAAATAAGAAACTTTAATAAGTTAGTTCCTTAACTGTATGATCGAGTATGACAACTGATAACATGGCCTTACAATTTTTTATTTTAAATAAGTTGTCATCAAGTAAGATAATTTATCCCTATAAATACCCCCAACATTTCTCTCCAAGAATGCATCCATATATCATTATCTTCAAATAATTTCAATGGCACAAAAGTGTGAAATGAAGCTTCTTGGGACTCATGGAAGTGTATTCGTGACGCGGGTTGAGTTCTCGCTTAAACTCAAGTGCATCGAGTATGAGTACATTCAGGAAGATTTGTGTAACAAAAGTGAGCTCCTGCTTACTTCGAACCCGGTTTTTCAGCAAGTCCCTATGCTTTTTCATGCAAATGAACATCCCATGATTGAGTCTCTTGTCATACTTGAGTATCTTGATGAGATCCGACCGATGTCCACCCTCTCCTCCCTTCCAACACTTCGGATCGAGCTCAATGCCGGATCTTGGCTTACACATATGACACCTTGGTAATTTATGATCCATGTTATTTGAATTTAGTTGGTATTTTGCATATAAAAAATAATGACCATAAAACATTTAGTTATAGAATTTTTTTTCCTAGTTTTGGTGATTAGTTTAGGGTAAAATAACCAAAATAAGCATGTCGATTAAGGATGCAAATGAACAAATCCTGAGCTCGGCTAGCTTGTTTTAATTAACATATGAGAACTCGATTTCGGCTCGGGCTATACTCGTTTATCAGTTTTTAATTGATTAATCTGTATACAGTATACATATATATATATATAGAGAGAGAGAAAAGAGTTAGAATAAAAATAAGAAGTTTGCTAAGAATGGTAAGAATGACAAAATTTAAAGTTAGGAAACTATATAAAACATATTTAGAAAACTATCTAGCATAAATCGTATATCTTAGGAAACTATTTGATATTTTGAAAACTCGTAATCTCAACAATTAGATCCTAAATCCAATGATTTAGATCTATTCTTACTTTTCTTAGAAAGCCATCTATTTTCACTTATAAAACTCATATCGTTTATTTAACAAATTATCTCGGAGGTCACAATCCGGCTTGACTCATTTGCATCTCAATCATATGTTAACCAAAAAAAATTAGTCAAACAGGCAGATTAACTATAGAAGAGCCGGTCGGCCCACTAACGGCTATTTGCAAGGGCGAGCGGACAACAAGCAGAGACCCTTAATTTCGGGGGAAAATAATTTTTATATATATTTTTCATTTTTTTATATAAATAGATAATAGATGGGTATCCGCGCGATGCAGTGGGAAATACAGACAATGGTAATCACGTAGATTTAGTGGTGCTTGATGTGTCGTTTGTAACCGAGATATCATTTATTGTTATAAGTGGATTCATAGTTCTTATTTTAAACTCAATTTAATATTGTATTGCAAATGAAAACGAAACCTAACCATTGTTAATGCTTTGGTTTTGTTGGGTTTTAATTTTCAACGGTCTACTTTCAGTTTTCGGTGACCAAAAACCGTTAATAATGGTTTGGCTCATGGTTTAATTTAAAATCATCAAAACTGAACGGAAAATGCCTATACGTAAAATTGTATTTTTTTAACTGAAAAGAAATCATTACAATATCATACTCAAATTAAAGAGAACTAAATGCTCATTTTTATGATGTAATTTTTTTAAAAAATCATTAGCGTACGAAAAAGTTATGACCGTTTAAAAATCATGGGAGCATATGGGATAAAAATGAAATTTTAAAGAATAAATGGTTAAAAGATGAGGGACCAAATTAATAACTATTATTTAAATTTATAAAAGTTGATTAAAGTTGAGGGAAAAATTTTGTAACTATTTTGAAGAAAAATGAAAAAGACATGAGATTTAATGATTGAATGGCCACTTTGCCCTCTTTTTAGTATTTACCTTGTGCTTAAACAATTGTAAATCCCTTAAAAACCCACCGTTTTAATTTGCCAATGACTCCCACATTATATATAGTATATAGAATAAATTCTAATCATCTTACTATTTATTGGGCCATTACTTTCTTTTTTAATCCATAATTCATTTAAGCTAGTGTGCCCAAACTGAATTTAAAATAAAAATTACACAAACAGAAACATACACACTTACGGTCGCCCAATCTTTTGTTAGTGAAGATCGACGATAGACCATAGGTCCAGTCACATACACCTAACGACCTAGCCATCACCGTTGATTTTATTACTATAGTTTTTCTCTGTTTAGTTATAACGTTAATGTTGTTTAAAAAAATTAGCTTATATATTTCATTACTCGTGAGGGCCTACGAGCCTTTTTATTTCGGCTCGGCCGATGTATTTAAATTATCAAAGACGACTTTGACTACATGAAAGTCGGTGGCCGGGTGGTGGCACACAAACTCCGAAAATTTGGTTCCTTCACCACCAGCTTAAACAAATACAAAAGCGAGCCAAAAATATAAAAGCCAACGAATATTTGTGAAAATTTTATGATCAACATGCCTATTTTGTGATTTTCTTTTAGTTCTGATTTCTGAGTTCCATACCAGTATATGTGACATGCACATATTGTTGGAAACAAGCTTTCTTTTAACTCAAGTTTTAATGTTTAGTCCAACTATCTAAGCTTAAATAATTCTTTTCTTTTTTAGGTTAAACTATACATCAAAGTTTCCAGTATTATGTTTTTAAAGATGAATTTTTTCCCCACAATTTTGCACCGGGTATTACTAAATTTTAAAAACGAAATTATTTCTCTTATTATTTATCGTTTTTGAGCTTTATATATTATCTTCATGAATTATACCTCCCTCAAACATTAAGAAACCATAGATGTAATATTTATTTATTGTAATAACATGAAAGTATCACCCGTGGACGAAAGAGTTTATGATAACACGAGACACGAAGAGAAGAGAAGAATTGAAAATAATGCTCATTGAAGGATCGGTGATGTTAGAAGAGGCATTCGTGAAGTTGAGCAAAGGAAAGGCCTTTTTTGGTGGAGATGATATTGGTTACCTAGATGTTGCTCTTGGAAGTTTTCTGGGGTGGTTCAAGTTTAATGGATCAGTTTTCGGTTTGAATGTGATCGATGAAGCAAGAACCTCGAGACTTACAGAGTGGGTAAAGTGTATGTGGTCACATGAAGTGGCTAGGAGTATGATTCCAAGTCACGAAATTCATATGGACTTTCTTAACATGCTCCAAAGCCAATGCTCCAAAGCCAGTTACCACCCATCCATGTTCCGGTTTCCACATAAATAAACCATTGTGTTATATATATATGTGTGTGTATGCTAAATAAATGCCATGAAGATCACAATATATATGGTTAGATTTGAAGTTTGTACATAGGTGTGGATGTTAATGAAGATCACATAGTAGTGATCCTTTTTGTTTTACAAACTAAGTTATAAAGTGAATGTTTTCTTTAGGATTTTATCTACTTATGTGAACTTATTATTTATACAACAATTATAAATATATAAATCTTTATCAGCCAGGGCACTAGTACAAAAAAAGTCATTTTAAAACGGTTAAATGGGGTTTACATAACGGTTTCAAAACCATTTTAAACGCCGCATTGCAAAACGTATTAAAATCAGTTTAGAAACATGTAAAATGGTATCTAAAAACAACGCCTTAAAAACCGTTGTAAAATGGAACACAAAAACAACGCTTCAAAACCATTGTACAATGGTATTAAAAAACAACGCTTCAATACAAAAAGCTTTAGTAAAAAAATAGTGAAAATATCGTTATAAATGATATTAAAAACAACGTTTTTTTTATTATTCAAAAAACAACGCTTTTATACATTTGACTTTTTTTTTAAATTAAATTATGTTTGCAGTAACCAAAACATTGTAGTAACCAAAACCTCAAAATTCAATTTATATACATAATAATCTTACATTTATACAAAACTGGTCTAACCTATAATAAAATGTAAACATAGACACACACACAATGTTATTTCTACTTGTAAGGCCCCCTTACCGATACCTCACTTTGGACGTTGGATTTACTTATAAACACAGTATTAAATATCAGAGTTAATTAAAACTTTACGTGTAATATAAACTTCAACCAAAATAATTACATAACTTTCAAATATTGTCTTAACAAACATCCGTAGTCATTTAAAAACAAAACATACTATTTAAAATATCATAGCATTTCCTTGAGATGCCAGTATCTTAAATTCCATGCCATGTGTCCTCATCAAGCGAGCTGTCTCATCCTACTCACCTGCATGCATACTAAAAGTCAGCTACGCTGAGTGAGTTATAGTTAATCATATAACATACAATACATCCATACACATTCTTATACACGCACCCGAAGTTACATATACATACATAGTTCCTTACCTTTCTTCATACATTCATACGATCATACTTTCATTCTTATCTTTTATACATACTTATATACATATACTTCATCCTATAACCTTCGCAAACATTATTAGGTTTGTTCCTTATCGGAGAAGCCTGATGAGATAAGGCAGTAGGAGGAGGTTGCCGAAGCTTTTTATAATCTACCTTTTGAAGAAAGTCCCCCACCACCATACACAAGGAATAATTACGATATTGTTAAGATGGGTTACCGAGATCCGCCACCATAGTACGGATATCCCAACTATACCGCAATCGCAAAAGGAGCATCTTGAACGTGCCTTGCATGAAACCGATGATATAAGAAAGAAGGTAGCCACTAATGTTAACAAGAAAAATATGTTCAAGGACTTCATGAAGGATTAAGAATCATGTTCTCTTGTGTTTGTAGTCGATTGTTCTGTGTAAGTCTCTGTATTATACTCTATCCTTAGTACACGTACCAAGTTTTTAGGATGTTTGTAAGATACTCTAGTTGTTTGTAATATATCAAATCCAACAGTATATAAATAAAAATTTATGTTTCTAAATCAATTATACCTTAATTGTAGAATGTCAGAACAAAACAACCCTTCACAAAACAAAGAAGCTTATAATCAGAGAAGCAATCAAATCAGAACGAAAACTGAACCTACTTAAGAAATTTTTCAGCAGTTGATAACAAAAATGCAAGAATGATAACTCATGCAACGCACCCGTTGGTTCCAACAATGAAAGAAGTATTAGCACATAAGAGTGAAACTCGACAATCTAATAAAACTGTCAAATCCAGATCTTGTTCAAATTCTTCAGTACGTCAAGATGAAAGTGTGTATAGTTTGAATGCTAATAACAATTTCATATGAAATTTTTTAAAAAATTAAGTATTGAAGGTTGTCTTTTCAAGGATATCAAGAGTTATGGACCGAAAGAATTTTATGGCGACAAAGGCACCATATTTGTACTCCGTTGGTTGGAAGATATTGAATAAATTGTGATTATTAGTAAATGAACTGAGAAAGAAAAGATCTTGTATACTTCACAATGTTTAAAGGAGAAGCGTTGTAGGGGTAGAACACTCTAATAATATCAAGAGGCAGAGAACCATTATCAGTTAACGTGGGAAGAATTTTAAGAAATGGTTTTGCAGAAATTATGTTTAATGCATGAGAACGATATGATTCAAACAAAGTTCCTGAACCACAAGGTGGCTGGAACAAAATTGAAAGACTACAATACGAAGTTTCAAGAGTATTTTAAACTTATTCCTCAATTGGTAAAAACCGGAATCAAGTAATATTACTTGTTACGTCTAGGGTTTACGAGACATACGAGACATGGTGAGTTCTCATCTACCACAAACCACCAATTTTGGTCTGATTCGTAGGGAGTTTTACCAAAATAGGGGAGGGGAAAATATTATTTACCAAAGTCGGTGATTTGATTATTATTTACCAAAATAGATTTTCCTTAATAAATGTATATTGACCAAAATAGTTTCCTTGATAGTCCACGTGGCGACACGTGGCGGGTCTAGGGTGAAAATGCAGAGCTAGTGGATGGTGTTGCGATATTCGAAGGCCCAAAATCTCATCTGTCGTGATACACGACGGATTAAAATATTCAGAGGCGGCTAATGATATCATCGCACTACGCGATGGAGCTTCTCAAACTCCATCACGATACACAACCAAACCCAATATTTTTCTTATAAATAGGGAGGTCGGGTTGTGCATTCAGCATCCCAAATCACACCCTCACAATAAATTAGTTAGTCTCGAAGTGCATGCCCGATCCCGACGTTCCGACGAGTTTGTTTCTTGAAGTACGCTTAAGTTTTGGTGTTGTTCTATCTCAATACTCGATTACTGGTAGGATTGTTGTTCATTCTAAGCGTAAACATTATATTCAAAGTACCCACATATGGTAGGGGGTCTGCCTAAATGTTTTTATTATATTGGCTTAGACCCTAGTCATAGGGATAACCCATACCTTGATCAAACATAAAGTTAAAAATCGCTTTTATAAGCCAATGGTATAGTTAAAATATTGTTTATTTATAATTTATAAACATAAAGTTTTATATGCATGAGATATAGTCAAATTATTGTATCTTGTTGAAGAAGAAACCTAGCATATACGTTTATTCATGAAGAAGAAACATAACACATAAAATGGTAAATAAACAAAAGGGACTAAATGTCCAAATGTTTTATATAAACAAATGATTAATCAAGGTAAAGGTTATGCAAAACAAACTAAAGGTCTAAAGCTAGGTCTTTTGGTCTAGATATTTATAGAAGTTTATTCTCGTACTATAGGTTCGAGGTAACTCCATAATATAAATAAGTGAAAGCGTTGATTCAAAACAAAGGTGAATGGGCTCATATCTATAAAACTTTTTAATCGAGTCACTTACCTAGAAACCAAAGTTCACACGAGATAATAAATCTGTAACATCCCGAAATTTCTATGAATAGTATTTAATATATTATTTACGTTAGAAAATTAATTGAGTTAGTAAAGTAATAATAATAATATAATAAAAGGGTGTGGCTTAGAGTAGATAGAATAAATTATATACTTAATATGAAGATGAGCCTAAGGTCCATGAGCTTAAGGAGTATAAATACCCCTTAAACTCTAAATCCTTTTCATCTCATTCATTTTACACAATAACCTACACCATCAAAAACACACACTTAAGCCAAACCCTTTCTACTTTTTTCCATTCAACGATCCGAGACCAACCGAAGGTAAGAAATCATTTATCTCAGCTGACCCAACATATTAGAGCCTGACACCGCAGCCCCGAGATGCCGAATGAGCCATTTGAATCAAGATCTTGCTTTATTCGTGTGTTTAATCAACCAAAAATGAGCTTAAGGGTCTCCTCAGCTTAGATCTGGACACCCCGAAGCTATGTAGGTCATAAACTATCAAACTCCGGCCAACCCTGGTGGTTAACGACGGATGACAGGGCCGGAATCGAAGAAAAACCCCAAACAATGCGTAAAGAGAAAGCTGGTCTAAACATACGGCGTATATGTATACACCGTATAAGTATGTTAAGCGTATAAGTAGATGTTCATCGTATTTGTATATGAAACGTATAAGTATGTGCAGCGCATAAGTATATGTAACGTATAAGTATGTGCAGCACATAAGTATATGTAACGTGTATGTATATGGAGCGCATAAGCATATGTAACTTGTATGTATATGGAGCGCATAAGTATCTACAACGTGTATGTATATGGAGCGCATAAGTATATGTAATGTGTAAGTACGATCAGCGTGTATGTATATGTATGACTTACGCTAGGAGGACTTATACCCTAGAAGAACTTATGCACTGGAATAACTTACACGCTATAGGACCTACACGCCAGAATGTCTTACACGCCCCAAAACTTATACGAACTAAAGTGATTTTCCATAATAAACGAAAGATGAACGACGTATACGTACGTAAGCGATAGATATGAACTTATATGATGCTTAAGATAAGAATAAGTAAATAATTAATAATAAAAAGTAACGTTTAAAATGAAGATTCGATTTGACTAAATAACGAAAGGTAACCCTAGCCAGGGGCTGAACCCATTGGACCCTGCCTCTAGAACCCCGCTGCCAAGGGCGTTGCCCACGGACCCCCGTAGCTAGGGGTTACAATAACCTTGAAATATGATATGGATAGGGATAGTTAATTGATACATGTAATTGGTATATAGTTAGCCGCGCCCAGTTAAGGAAAGGAGTTACCATTAATTGTGAAAGGAATCGGACCCAGGTGAGTTTCTATCCCCATTTCATTGTTATGTTTTTGGGGTTGTGTGCATATTCAATGTGAAATGTTAATACATTTACCTTAAGTGGTAAGCGTATGCCATATATGATTTATGTGATAGTTATTATGTTGTGGTTATGAATGAAGGCTTATCAGTGTGTGAACGATCTAAGGATATTTCATGTATTACCAGGGAAGGTTATTATTAAAAGATTAATGTGAAGGACGCTTAGTGAGTCTGTATGTTATGATGCAACTTTCTTGTTTACCTTGATACATTATATATAATTATTTTACATGTGGTACGTATAAGAAAGTGTATGTATAGTATGCGGGCTCTAAGTCTGACATAGTAAGTTAGGAAGGTAAATCCCTCTAACTTTTGTTGGATATAGACTTGGCATGTGATAGCGTAGTTGAGGAATGTGGGCCTTATATGTGTTATAGATGATAGATGTCAACGTAGATAGGGACTGTGGACCTTATACGTTTTGTAGATAGAAGTCAGCATAGGAAAGGACTGCGGAACTTATATGTGCTGTTAATGTATGATGGTATAGGGAAGGACTGTGGACCTTGTTCGTACCATGAATCGTGAACATAGGTAAGTACTGCGGGCCTTTTTCGTGTTCACGTACTTGAGTATAGGTATAGACGGCAGACTATGAACATACTCTTGGTTGACTAAGGTAAGTGAAAGTATGTATGTATGTATGTATGTATGTATGTATGTAAGAAAGGTAACAAGTTAAGTATGAATATATATCTTCAGATACGTATATATGTATGTATGATATGTGGATGTATTGTATGCTGCCTGATTAACTAGAACTCACTCAACCTAACTGACTTTTAGTATGCACGCAGGTGAATAGGATGATGGAGCTGGCTTGAGGGGGATACATGGTATGGACTGAACTGACTGGAATTTAGTGAAGAAAATTATGAACTTTTATGTTAAGATAATTTTAAAGTTAAAGGTATGATTTTGATATTTTGTAATGAACTTTTGATGTTTTATATTCCGCGAAATGTTTTAAATAACTCTGATTTGTAGAACTGTGTTTATGAGTAAATCCAACGTAAAATGTAGGGCACCGGGAACGAGGCCTTACAAATTCTGTAATACTTTAGTATCTGCTAGCATTCATGTTAGTTATACTTCTGTTTAGATCCTTACAGATGTTGGCAGAGGGTAGGCATACCCCAACACGCTTGGTATCAGGTGCACATCCTATTGAGCAAGTCTATAGGGTTGTGAAGGTTGGAATAATGTGATATAAGAGGGCCGTTGTTTGTTTCAATTATGACCTAAAGGTTTTCAAAAAATGTTTCAGATTCAACATGTTCTCATGAGTTGCTGACGCATTTTATAAAACTATTTTATATATAATCAGGAATAGATGATGGGATATGATGATTAGCCATTAGACGATCTGATACTATGATGAAGTTTTTATTATTAAAATGATGTAAATTATGGTTTTATAAGTTAAACACTTTTGCACTAATTATAAGGTGTTTAATTCCCGACTTTTGGAATATATTAGTAATTTAATCAAAGAATTCCGCTTTACAACCTTAAACTCTGATATATTTATAAAATATTTATCAACTATTAGTCACACTCCTAGGTCCTAAGTTGAGGTGTGACACGGATAAATAAGTTCTAAACAAATTTTTACAACTTGTATTTTATCATTTAAAATACACGATCTAACCAATTAAGTTTTGCAAAGTTTATCTAGATTTAACTTTCCAAAACTCATAACTTAATAGTTTTAACTATTAACTTAAAATTGGTTAATTAAATCACGACAAACTTAGTCATTCTAGGTTATTAAAACTAATTGTTCTAAGAGATGAAAGGGTACATCAATTTTTCACGATTACTAAAGTAAAGCTGGCTTTTACAATGTGCGTGATTTATCATCCCTTGTATTTAATCCTATTTGTTAAAACACTTGGGGCATAATGCAAAACATTAGTGTTTGGAGCTACAACACCGCACTTGGTGCATAGTTTATCCCTCCTAGGTGCAAGGATTCCGTTGCTACAACCTTCCTTCCACATGTACATGTACTAGGACGTCTATTCTTTCTCTCATGTTACATTGTCTGGAGACTAAAAGTGGTCATAGATGAGGCTAAATGTATCAGTGCCTAGAAGTGAGTTTTTTTAGCAGCCTCGTAATCGAGAGGTGTGTATTATCCACAATTGAAAACCGTTGTCAGTTACCTAACCACTTACTAATGTTGCATGCTACAACTTCCATTACTAACAGGAAGCCAGACTCCTAAATTCCTATTCTATTCATATAAGTGGGTCGTTAATAAATGGAATATAAAATCAAAAATTTAATTATACTACTTTTGCTTATTTAATGTAATAGGGTAGGGAATTTAAATGTTCTAGACTTGATACGAGTATACAATTAGTTGATGCCCATCGGATAGAAGTATAAACGGAATTTGTTTAACCGCATCAATATATCAATATGTAATCTTACAAAACATAATAAAAAATACATTGAAATTGTACAAACTAGTGGACATGCGGACAATTATAGCTGTAACAAGTAATAGGTTCTCACAAATATGAAAGGGAATGGATAAGAGACATGATTAATAACCATAGACTGAGTATATATCATTGTCTCAAATCATTATAATATTATATTACATATATATGGATCCAAATCCGTTTGTTTTTATCAAAAAAGACATTGGTTTAGGTTAAAGAAAACAAATTAGAAAAATGTAGTCCACTCATGCAATGCAGAATAGAAAAACTATGTGGTTCAACATCTATCATAACCTTTTTAAATGGTGACTTATTAGTTAAGAATGAAACAATAAATTTATATAACGTAAATCTTGGCTTTCCACATCTAGAAAATACTCAAAATGTCTGTCATAACTATATTAAATTACATAAGACAAAATAATTTTGAAGAAGAAATGTCGTTAGTAAAGATGCAACTCGAACCCGGTTACGCGAATCGAAACAAAAAACCAAATCAAACCAAACCGATTATCAACAAGTATACTATAAACCGGTTAGTAGCCTGTAGTCGAGTAAAACAATGGTTATAAACATCCAATTATAATTTATTAACAGGAAACAGTTAATTTTAATAGATTGGTAACCAGTTTAGTTGTTACATTAACTTTAGATACATTAACTTTATATTTAAAAAAATATAATCGCTTTCTATTTTAAAATTGGTTATTGACCATTTTAACCCTACAAAATTAGTATAAACAGGTGTTGGTTGTTTAGGTTTAATTACACCAACATTCGATGTCTCAAAGACACTCTAAACGCAAAACCGCACATCTAGGTTGCGTCTCAACCCAATTTTTACTAATGACAGGTAAGGCCTCGGACCCAGTAGCCCTACTAGACGTTGGATAATCATTAACATAGTTCTAACTACTAGAGTTCATTAGAACTTTGCGCAGAATATTTAAACTTCAGTCAATCATTATATAAGCATTCAAATCTTGATTTAAACAAACACACATAAGATGTCTTTAATCATTCAAACAAAATAAAAAAAAATGTCATAAAATCTCCATTCTTCAAATGACATGCCTTCTTCTGATGACATGTACGTGTCTCACTCAAGCTAGCTGTCTCATCCTATTTGCATGTGTGCATCTCGAAAGTCAGTTACACAGAATGAGTTCTAGTTTAACAGGCAACATCTCATACATTCACACCCTTTCACATACGTATCCGGTGATATACATTGCATAGTTAACATATTAACCTTTCATTGATACATACATTCTTACATACACAATTCCTTATCATACTTACTGTACTTAGTACATATTCATTCACATATATTATGAGGCTCTGCCACCTTAACATTCACATATATATTATAAGGGTCTGTCATCCTAACATTCACAGATATTAGAAAGGTCTGCCACCCTAACATTCAAAGACATTCTAAGGGTTTGCCATCCTAACATTCACATATATTATAAAGTTCTACCACCAAACATGCATAGATGTTATAAGAGCCTGAACCCCTAACATTCATAATATATTATAAGGGTCTTCCACCCAGACATTCACATATATTTTAAGGGTCTGCCACCCTAACATAATCATACATACACTTAAAATATAAACTTTCTTACTTTACTAATTAGGGAAATTATACTAACTTTCTTACTTATGAGTATGCACACAACCCCAAAACATTTAAAGGAAAATGTGGACAGAAACTCATTTGGATCTTGTTGCATTCGGAATTAATAGTAATTCCTTTCTTCAATCGGGCATGACTAAATGTTATATCATACATGCATTATTAGTTAGCCGACCTAACAAATCCATCTTAATTAACAAGGGTAGACAACATAGTTAAAGAAAGTTAACTATGTTGGCACATAAATGTCAGTAGTTCATAGTCTAGCGTTTGTAATCGAGTCTGTAATGTAATTATGTTTAAGTTTATGTTTATGTATGTAAGCGAAGTTGTCAACAAGTTCGCTTAGGCGAACTTGTTGAACAAGCGAAGTTGTCGACAAGTTCGCCTAGGCGAACTTGTTCAACGAGCGAAGTTACTGACAACTTCGCCTGAGGCGAAGTTGTCGTGTATTTATATAGCCTTCGGGTTTACGGTTAAGGAGAATAGTTTTGGTTAATCACGTGTAATTCAGTAAGTCTATAGACGAGAGATAGAGTCTGTAATAGACGTGTTTCAAGTTATATTATATAACGTGTTCGTTTGTATCGCGTGTGATTGTTTTACGTATTCTACGCTCGTAACTACCTACGCAGGGATTCCGCACCTACGTAGATAGCGATATCCCGTGTAAGATCCGTCCGGGAACCTACAATTGGTATCAGAGCGTAGAATACGTAAAACAATCACACGCGATACAAACGAACATGTTATATAATATAACTTGAAACACGTCTATTACAGACTCTATCTCTCGTCTATAGACTTACTGAATTACACGTGATTAACCAAAACTATTCTCCTTAACCGTAAACTCGTAGGCTATAAAAATACACGACAACTTCGCCTCAGGCGAAGTTGTCAGTAACTTCGCTCGTTGAACAAGTTCGCCTAGGCGAACTTGTCGACAACTTCGCTTGTTCAACAAGTTCGCCTAAGCGAACTTGTTGACAACTTCGCTTACATACATAAACATAAACTTAAACATAATTACATTACAGACTCGATTACAAACGCTAGACTATGAACTACTGACATTTATGTACCAACAGACTCCCCCTTGGCAGTAGCTTCATATCTTGATCTTCAAAGCTTGTGTCTTGTAATCTCTCGTCTTCTCTCTTCATCTCTTCAAGCATGCACTCCCTCTCTAACACATACAGAAACCAACTTCTGGTACTTCTTAGCTTCCTCTTTCCAAGCAGGAATGTAGAAAATCTTCTTAGCATGTAGTACCTGCAAGTCAGCTTGAGACAGATTGACTAAGTGCATAGGATCATACACTCTCATGATCTCTTGCTCATCTTCATCCTCCATGACCGCTTCAGCAGTTTCACAATCCACGTACCACCACTTCAAGTCTTTCAAGACGTTCTTGGGCATCACCTTCATCGGCACTTCTTTTAAATGACGGACTGGTTTATACTTCATAACCATCCATGGTTTGCCGTCTGCCCTCATCCCTCTATCTTTGTCTTCTACTAATTTCCCTTTCTGAGGCTTCAGAAGTTCAAACCTTTTATCTTTAATGGCCTCCTTCCAAACAATTTTCCCAATTACTCTCGCCATATTATCATCACTTCTGTTTATCAGCCCCAGTCTTGCTAAGTCTTTCACCTCACACTCCGGTAAGGTATTCAGGGATCTTAACATCTTCTTGAAGTACTGAATGCCATCGTAACGTTTGATCACAAATAGTTTCAACTCTTCATCGTACAACCAGCATATGATTCCCTTCTTTGATTCTGCATATCCCTTTATATTATACGACTTTTTGAACATCGTCGGTACTGCTGGCTTCTTCGTCTTTACAAACCACTGAGCGCAGCCTTCCTTCCAGTTTGGCTGATCTTCCCACTCAGTGTTGTCAACCACAGCATCTTCACATATAGTCGACTGTTCAACCACAGGGATCTCATGCTCTACATTTTCTTCAACAATCTCTCCTTCTTTTATCACATGCTCAACCACAATTTCTGCACCAATCTTTTCAATCTCATCGATTGGCAGAACATCATCTTCATTTATCAACTCATCATCCTCTAACATATCGTCTATCTCTTTCAGCGCATCAATCATATCATCAACAATCTCAACATCTTCAACCACATCCACATCATCACCAACAGCAACCACATCATCACCAGATGCAGACTCCCCCTCAGCTGTGGAAGCCCCAAGAGCTATAGTAGCTCTTGGAAACTCACCACCTGCATCTTTCGATGCATTGGGATCATCGTCTCGGTCTTCTCTTCTTTTGGTCCTCAGCTCATCTCCTCTACAGCTCATCTCCCCCTGAGATGCCAAGAACACCTTCAAGGCATCTATAACTTTCCCGTGCTCAACCAGGAGGGATGCCTGCAGTTGATTTGCTTCCACTAGGCTTTGAATAGTCTTGGACTGCTCAGCTACAATCCGCTCTAGTGAAGCTATTCGTTCCGAGTCTGAAGTGGGCGTGACCGCAGGTGGTACCGTACCCGATAACCCTGCAGTAGTGGTGACCGTAGACTCGACAAATCGTGCTACTACCACCGATGGAGTAAGCGTTTGAGGTGGTAGAGACACAATTGCTGGAGTTGACGTCTGGACGGCCGTGATCGATGGAATGTCAGCCGACGACGTAGCCACTACGGGAACAACCGTAGCGCTTGTACTCGATACCTGCACAGAGGTAGGAACAATGGACATACCAGACAGGGCAGGTGGAGCAAAACGTACCAACCGTGAAGTCTCTCCAGCTCCTACACCCATACCTGTCCTTTCCCTTCGTGAACGCTTTCTCACCAGCTGCACAGCTTCTTCTTCATCATCTTCCTAGTCGTCGTCAATAGTTCTCTTTTGTTTCCCAACTGTTCTCTCATGCGTTACCATCATCCTTCTAGCCTCTTCCATCACATCATCAAAATCAGCTTGTGGACCCGAGACTTGAATATTCTCTTGTGGATCAACTCGATCCATATCAAACAATCCTTGCCCGCCGAACATGGCATCAAGGTCAATCTCTGCAGCTGACACAGCAGCAGATACAGCAGGCGCAGCTGATACAGCCTAGGGTGTTGCCGCCTGTTGTGGTCTTGGGTCTCTGAACTCGTCCCCTGCCGCAGGCACATACTCCGGGTTTATAAGGTACCCAAAGAGCGGAGTATGCCTGGGACGCAGCTCAGGCTTGCTTCGTGCGCTGGAAGTGCGACACTGTGCAAAGATACGTTTTGTCACACTTTCCACGTATCGAATAGGGCGTCGTTGAGGCAGCGTCGGAGCCACATGATTGAAAATCATCTGTAGGAATCGTGGATACATTGTAAACCGCTCCCGCGCCACAGCCCTTCGTTGCCTATCGATCTCGTAAAAGATCATCTGGCTGAAAGAATATCTTTTATTATAAGTCAACGCAGTCATAGCAGACTGCATTGTCGCACCCATACCATCAGTGCCTGCCTTCCGTCCTGACATACATACGATCATGACGTGCATAAGGAAGCGCCACTGATCTAAAAGGAATCCCTTCCTCCGTTGAGTGTCCCCTAAGGGACCAGAATACCCCATCCTGAGGAACGCCCCATCACGGAATGGCGCAACAAACTCCGTTGTGTCATCCCTCGTCTCTTCACCAAACGCGATACAAACGAACACATTTTCAAATACCAGAGGAGTGGATAGTAATGAAGGCTCCACGTGATCGAAATACGTATATGATGGATTTAAGTTCAACTGAAATGTCAACGGAAGAATCGTGTCTTTTGACGAAAGCAAGCGAATCCTTAAGCCTGGTTTTCAAATACCAGAGGAGTGGATAGTAATGAAGGCTCCACGTGATCGAAATACGTATATGATGGATTTAAGTTCAACTGAAATGTCAACGGAAGAATCGTGTCTTTTGACGAAAGCAAGCGAATCGGAATCTGAACTGTGGCACAGGAGAATGGGGCACATTCATCTTCGGAAGATGAACCATATTGTCAGACATGGGCTTGTGTTGGGTGTTCCCTTAAAAAGTTTCAATTTTGAAGACAAATGTCTTGCGTGCAAAAAGGGAAAGCAGCACAAGAAGTCCCATCTCACCAAGAAAGTAAATTCAATTGCCAGTACACTAGAGCTGCTTCACATGGATCTCTTCGGTCCTGTGAATGTAAGAAGTCTAGGTGGTACAACTTATTGCTTGGTGATAACTGATGACTACTCACGATACTCGTGGGTATACTTCCTGAAATCAAAGGACGAAACGGCTCAAATGGTGAAGAATCTGATTACCAAAGTTGAGAACATTATGGATAAACGAGTGAAGTTCATCAGAAGTGACAATGGTTCCGAGTTTAAAAATTTTGAAATGGAGATCTTCTGTCTGTCAAGAGGGATTGAACACCAATTCAGCGCTCCGTATACTCCGCAACAGAATGGAGTGGCTGAAAGGAAGAATAGAACTTTAATTGAAGGAGCCAGAACTATGCTGGCTGATTCGAAGCTTCCGGTGGTGTTCTGGGCTGAAGCTGTTTCTACAGCCTGCTATGTACTGAATAGAGTTTTAACGGTAAAAAGACTTAATAAAACATGCTACGAGCTTATGCATGGGAGAAAGCCCAATTTGTGTGGACTTGAAGCTTTCGGGTCCCCGTGTTCAATTTTAAAGGCACATTCAAAGTTTGGTGAAGCAGCCGATGAAGGAATCTTAGTCGGCTATGAAGTTGGGACTCCTAACAGGCGTGTCTTTAATACAACGAACGGCAAGGTTGAGGTGGTATGTAACACCAACATTACGAGTTACAGATCGCCAAGACCGAGCATCGGACCTCCTGGGATTTTCGACTATGATAGGCTCTTCAAGTCTTTTAACATACCTGATTTGTTTTGTACAGAAGAAGAAGAACGTGTTGCTACGAAGATGATTCTAGATGAGGAGGAAAATTTGGCTCATAGACAGCTATTTGATAATTGTCAACCTTCCTCATCAAATTCTATCGGTTCCCCTGCTGTCTCTCCTGAAGAAGAGTTTATCAATCCATTTCACTCTCAGCCAGAAACAACCATTGATGAGCTCTCTTCTAATTTAGAAGATAATTTGCATGTCGGTGCTGTTCCGACCACGAGAATTCACAAAGAACACCCTTTGGAGAATGTTATAGGTGATGTGTCCTCCGGTGTACAAACCAGAAGTAGCTTGAATGAGCACACCTGTGTTTATACAAGCATTAAGGAAACGGGTATAATGAACGAATGTTTGTACTCATGCTTTATTAGCCAGATTGAACCGAAAAATTATCAAATGGCTCTTAAGGACAGCTCGTGGGTCGAGGCCATGCAAGAAGAGTTGGCTCAATTTAAGAAGATGAAAGTTTGGACTTTGGTTGAAAAACCAAGGAATGTGCATGCGATAGGCACAAAATGGGTGTTTAAGTGCAAGAGAGATGAAAAGGGGATTATTATAAGAAACAAGGCGAGGCTAGTCGTTAAAGGTTTTAATCAGCAAGAGGGGATAGATTATAATAAAGTGTTCGCTCCGGTGGCCAGGTTGGAAGCGATAAGATTGTTTTTGGCGTTTGCTGCTTTTAAGAAGATGAAAGTGTTTCAGTTGGACGTGAAGAGTGCGTTCCTCAATGGGAAAGTTGATGAGGTTGTGTATGTTGAGCAACCTCCGGGTTTTCCTGACCCAGACTTTCCTGATCACGTGTACAAGTTGAGCAAGGCGCTGTATGGATTACATCAGGCACCTCGTGCCTGGTATTCAACATTATCGGACTACTTGCTAGAGAATGGTTTTGAAAGGGGTTTGATTGACAGCACACTGTTTGTGAAGAGAGATGGAAGTGACTTCCTGCTAGTTCAAGTCTACGTGGATGACATCATATTTGCTGCATCAAGAGTCTCCATGTGTCAGGAATTTGAGGCCGTCATGAAGAAAAGATTTGAGATGAGTGCTATGGGTGAACTAACGTTCTTTTTAGGATTGCAGGTTGATCAAAAGAAGGATGGGATGTTCATTCATCAAAAAAAATATGTTCATGATGTCCTCAAGCGCTTCAAGATGGAGGACTGTTCTCCATTTGACACTCCAATTTGCGTCAACCACAAGTTGGGAGCTGAAATAGACGGTGACGCAGATGTGGACCCAACTCAGTATCGGGCTATAATAGGTTCTTTGATGTATTTGACTGCTTCTAGGCCTGATATAATGTTTGCTGTTTGTCTTTGTGCTCGTTTTCAGGCAAACCCAAAGGAATCTCACATGAAGGGTGTGAAGAGGATTCTGCGGTATCTCAAAGGCAAGCCGAAGCTAGGGTTGTGGTACCCGAAGGGAGGAAACGTGGAACTGGTTGCTTATACAGATTCTGATTATGGAGGGTGCAATCAGAGTCGGAAGTCGACAACAGGAGGATGTCAGTTTCTCGGTGGAAGATTAGTTTCCTGGCAGTGCAAGAAACAGACATCAGTCGCAATCTCTACGTGCGAAGCTGAATATATGGCAGCATCCAACTGCTGCTCTCAGGTTTTGTGGATTCAGCAACAATTGCGACTATGGTCTGAATTTCTTACTCACTCTTATTTTTATTGATAACACTGCTGCCATATCAGTAATTAACAATCCCGTGAAACATAGTAAAACTAAACATATTGACATTCGTCATCATTTCATACGGGATTGTGCTGAGAAGAAACTGATTAAGGTCGAAAAGGTCGATACGCTAGAAAATTTCGCTGATTTATTTACAAAAGCGTTTGATAAATCCAGATTTCAAAACCTAATTGAGCTGAACGGGATGATCAATCCCGAGTAACCATGTTTTTTGTGTTTATTTAAAAAAAAAAAAAAAAAACGTCACTATTGCTTAAAATTAGTCGGTTACCTCAGTTTGATGGACATATCCTCGGATATGTTTTGGTCCTCGTTTCTACTTGTAGGGAATGAGGGTCGCAATTAACCAGATGACTGAAAGTGACCGGGGCGGTTATGATGTGTTTTCTTTCTGTCGCTGAAAATTAGTCGTTCATACTTAGTTAGAAGGACACATACTTGTATGTGGTCGGTCCAGTTGATCCATTGGATCTTCGGGATTGCCGTTTACCTGAAGACTTTGACGTGATCGGGGCGATTGAAGTCAAAATTTTTTTTTGGGAAATGAAATTACTTTTCAAGTCTAATACTTCGTAAGAAGTTCATTTGCTATGTTTAACAGGAAATTGATCCAACCTTTGAAAATGATGTTTATACTAATTTTGTGTGCTTAACTAGTGAAGTTCTTAAGCTTAAAAGGCATTAAAACAGTCATTGTATGTCAAGGTAAATTCTTAATGGTGTGTAAAAGTATATGTGATACAAACTAAATATACTTGATTATACGTGGAAACTACTTAAGAGTTTTTCATGTCTTCGTTTATATCTTTCCACATGATAGGCAGAAAAGTGATTACCCAGTCATACACGAGCCCGTAAGTGTTCTTATTCCCGTGAAGAAGGCGTTTCAAGACACTGCAGTGATCCAGATTCGGGACTTGCAGTTGTTTATTACTCTAAAGTCTATAAGTATGTTTGTTAAAAAAAAAAAAAAAAAAAAAATTTAGTACTTATGAGTTATTGTAACATTCGAGAGTTCAAGATATCGAGACTTCTCAATCATGGAGTAAGAATGAGTACGGGAAGCAGACAAAGAATACTTACAAGTTAATCAGACACTATGGGTCGAAGTCAATTCGGGGTGACTTGGGGAAAGTCAAATACGCTTTGAGAATAGATAGGAGGCATCAAAATCTCTGAGTTGTTGCCCACTTATTTTTTGAGCTTAATTGAACTTAACTTGTATCACAGAAATGATGAAAACCACTTTAAGTTATTTACATGTGTACAACCTGTTTCTCAATGTCATAATACAGCTAAAAACGGATCTATGTGACAGTCATGGAGTTAGTATGATTCCGTTAGGATCTTTTCTAAAACATGGTGGTCCCTGACTAGACTTAAATTTGATCCCTTATTCGTTAAATTTTTATAAGTTTTTCTTAGTTTTGTAGTTGTATTATTTTTTAACTGGTTACTTAGAATTGATCATGTCGGGAAGTTTTAAAGAGTTAATTCAAATTGTTCAAAATTATAAGGTTTGGTTATGAAAATATAGGCGAAGTTGTTGAATCAGGCGAAGTTGTGGATAACTTCGCCTAGGAGAAGTTATCCGTAACTTCGCCTGACCAACTCTGACCCTGTATAAGGATTTCAAACAGTAAATTTTCATTATTTACAATATACAGCGAAGTTGTTCTCCGATATTTCAGCGAACTTGATCTTTTCGATTTCGATTTCTTTCTTTGTTCTCAGTTTCAGTTACCGTTTCACGGTATGTGTTATCGGTACATCGTGTTAGCTGTTTTTTCTTGTTTATCAAACTTTATGTCGACCGCTTCGAGATCTTGGTCCGTCGAATTCAAAACCGACGTTTATAACTTGTGTTTAACGTGTTCATGGACAAACTTTTCGTCCACATAACCTTAATACCAAGTGTTATTGAGTTCTTCATCGTCAATTTTACCGAAGCATCGGATTTCCGGATGTTTGGAATGCTAACAGTCGCCGATTCAGTTCAGGCGAAGTTAGGGTTTCGGCGAAGTTATCCGCAACTTCGCCTGACGATTAATTTCGCCTGAGGCGAAGTTATCCGCAACTTCGCCTGAGGCTTAATTTCGCCTAACCCTTATCTTCGCCTGAGGCGATGTTGTGAAGAGGCGAAGTTATCACAAACTTCGCCCAGACCATTTTACTTAAAATTAATTAGACGAACTTAAAGATGAAGCGAAGTTGTTCCCAACTTCGCCTCACCTTTAACTTCGCCTATACAGGTTTGATCACAACTTCGCTTCTGGTAATCAAGCGAACTTGTATACAACTTAAACATTTATCTAACTTGTTTCGTTTAGTGCAGATATGGCTGCTGTTGGAAGTGCAGGAGGTGCAGGTGATGACGGTGATGATCACAGACAATTCTTCCCAGCTCATAACCAATTCATAACACTTGACCCAGATGCAAAGGGCGTGGAGGACTATAGAGAGATAATTACTTTTCTCCTGCGCTCACGGATATATCACGCAATAACAACTACCCTGCCTATTTCCCTACCGAATATTGAAGACTTTTGGCAGACGGTAGAGTACGATTGCCGGGTTGAGCCCTCGGTTATGCGAGCCACCGTAAACGGTCACGTTGTTCAGTTTTCTTCTGAACAAATACGGGTGGCGTTGCGGTTTGGTGAAGAGACGAGGGATGACCCAACGGAGTTTGTTGCGCCATTCCGTGATGGGGCGTTCCTCAGGATGGGGTATTCTGGTCCCTTAGGGGACACTCAACGGAGGAAGGGATTCCTTTTAGATCAGTGGCGCTTCCTTATGCACGTCATGATCGTATGTATGTCAGGACGGAAGGCAGGCACTGATGGTATGGGTGCGACAATGCAGTCTGCTATGACTGCGTTGACTTATAATAAAAGATATTCTTTCAGCCAGATGATCTTTTACGAGATCGATAGGCAACGAAGGGCTGTGGCGCGGGAGCGGTTTACAATGTATCCACGATTCCTACAGATGATTTTCAATCATGTGGCTCCGACGCTGCCTCAACGACGCCCTATTCGATACGTGGAAAGTGTGACAAAACGTATCTTTGCACAGTGTCGCACTTCCAGCGCACGAAGCAAGCCTGAGCTGCGTCCCAGGCATACTCCGCTCTTTGGGTACCTTATAAACCCGGAGTATGTGCCTGCGGCAGGGGACGAGTTCAGAGACCCAAGACCACAACAGGCGGCAACACCCTAGGCTGTATCAGCTGCGCCTGCTGTATCTGCTGCTGTGTCAGCTGCAGAGATTGACCTTGATGCCATGTTCGGCGGGCAAGGATTGTTTGATATGGATCGAGTTGATCCACAAGAGAATATTCAAGTCTCGGGTCCACAAGCTGATTTTGATGATGTGATGGAAGAGGCTAGAAGGATGATGGTAACGCATGAGAGAACAGTTGGGAAACAAAAGAGAACTATTGACGACGACTAGGAAGATGATGAAGAAGAAGCTGTGCAGCTGGTGAGAAAGCGTTCACGAAGGGAAAGGACAGGTATGGGTGTAGGAGCTGGAGAGACTTCACGGTTGGTACGTTTTGCTCCACCTGCCCTGTCTGGTATGTCCATTGTTCCTACCTCTGTGCAGGTATCGAGTACAAGCGCTACGGTTGTTCCCGTAGTGGCTACGTCGTCGGCTGACATTCCATCGATCACGGCCGTCCAGACGTCAACTCCAGCAATTGTGTCTCTACCACCTCAAACGCTTACTCCATCGGTGGTAGTAGCACGATTTGTCGAGTCTACGGTCACCACTACTGCAGGGTTATCGGGTACGGTACCACCTGCGGTCACGCCCACTTCAGACTCGGAACGAATAGCTTCACTAGAGCGGATTGTAGCTGAGCAGTCCAAGACTATTCAAAGCCTAGTGGAAGCAAATCAACTGCAGGCATCCCTCCTGGTTGAGCACGGGAAAGTTATAGATGCCTTGAAGGTGTTCTTGGCATCTCAGGGGGAGATGAGCTGTAGAGGAGATGAGCTGAGGACCAAAAGAAGAGAAGACCGAGACGATGATCCCAATGCATCGAAAGATGCAGGTGGTGAGTTTCCAAGAGCTACTATAGCTCTTGGGGCTTCCACAGCTGAGGGGGAGTCTGCATCTGGTGATGATGTGGTTGCTGTTGGTGATGATGTGGATGTGGTTGAAGATGTTGAGATTGTTGATGATATGATTGATGCGCTGAAAGAGATAGACGATATGTTAGAGGATGATGAGTTGATAAATGAAGATGATGTTCTGCCAATCGATGAGATTGAAAAGATTGGTGCAGAAATTGTGGTTGAGCATGTGATAAAAGAAGGAGAGATTGTTGAAGAAAATGTAGAGCATGAGATCCCTGTGGTTGAACAGTCGACTATATGTGAAGATGCTGTGGTTGACAACACTGAGTGGGAAGATCAGCCAAACTGGAAGGAAGGCTGCGCTCAGTGGTTTGTAAAGACGAAGAAGCCAGCAGTACCGACGATGTTCAAAAAGTCGTATAATATAAAGGGATAGGCAGAATCAAAGAAGGGAATCATATGCTGGTTGTACGATGAAGAGTTGAAACTATTTGTGATCAAACGTTACGATGGCATTCAGTACTTTAAGAAGATGTTAAGATCCCTGAATACCTTACCGGAGTGTGAGGTGAAAGACTTAGCAAGACTGGGGCTGATAAACAGAAGTGATGATAACATGGCGAGAGTAATTGGGAAAATTGTTTGGAAGGAGGCCATTAAAGATTAAAGGTTTGAACTTCTGAAGCCTCAGAAAGGGATATTAGTAGAAGACAAAGATAGAGGGATGAGGGCAGACGGCAAACCATGGATGGTTATGAAGTATAAACCAGTCCGTCATTTAAAAGAAGTGCCGATGAAGGTGATGCCCAAGAACGTCTTGAAAGACTTGAAGTGGTGGTACGTGGATTGTGAAACTGCTGAAGCGGTCATGGAGGATGAAGATGAGCAAGAGATCATGAGAGTGTATGATCCTATGCACTTAGTCAATCTGTCTCAAGCTGACTTGCAGGTACTACATGCTAAGAAGATTTTCTACATTCCTGCTTGGAAAGAGGAAGCTAAGAAGTACCAGAAGTTGGTTTCTGTATGTGTTAGACAGGGAGTGCATGCTTGAAGAGATGAAGAGAGAAGACGAGAGATTACAAGACACAAGCTTTGAAGATCAAGATATGAAGCTACTGCCAAGGGGGAGTCTGTTGGTACATAAATGTCAGTAGTTCATAGTCTAGCGTTTGTAATCGAGTCGGTAATGTAATTATGTTTAAGTTTATGTTTATGTATGTAAGCGAAGTTGTCAACAAGTTCGCTTAGGCGAACTTGTTGAACAAGCGAAGTTGTCGACAAGTTCGCCTAGGCGAACTTGTTCAACGAGCGAAGTTACTGACAACTTCGCCTGAGGCGAAGTTGTCGTGTATTTATATAGCCTACGGGTTTACGGTTTAGGAGAATAGTTTTGGTTAATCACGTGTAATTCAGTAAGTCTATAGACGAGAGATAGAGTCTGTAATAGACGTGTTTCAAGTTATATTATATAACGTGTTCGTTTGTATCGCGTGTGATTGTTTTACGTATTCTACGCTCGTAACTACCTACGCAGGGATTCCGCACCTACGTAGATAGCGATATCCCGTGTAAGATCCGTCCGGGAACCTACAAACTAGGCTACCATAGCTAACATACAATGTAAATTAGACTCATCTAAATTTTTGCAAAGCATAACTGAAGCTAATTAAAGTTAACCAGAATGGATAATAAGTTTTATTTCCACTAACGGGGTTAACTCCTTAGTTACCATGTTATGTTAGTTTATTGGAATTAACAGATCAGACTAACTGGACCAACGAGGTAGTTAGTTTGGTATGTTTTACCTTGGACCAGCTTTGCTTATCATGGATCAGGTAGCTAGGTTGTTAATTCATGCTCAACTAATTCAGGACTAACCCAAGTAATCGTAATCGCATGCCTAAGTAAGCGGAATCGCAAATATGGGCTAGAACTACTGGTTGCATGTGCCACTTTGATAATACCCATAAAAAAAAATTGCATGCGAATGGTGGGATTTGAATTCGGGACCTTCCGATCCCCAAACCATGCCATAACCAACAGGCCGCATTAAATCTTGTTATAGTTCTTAGATATATCCTTCTTAGGAATAAAGGAGTAGAGAGTATGTGTGTGTATTTTAAGGTGTAAGATATGGATAGGAAATGAGGTTTAGGATTTAAGGGTTTATCGATGTGGGTATTTATACCCATGTCTGTAGGCTTTAAGCCCATTTCTTATACTATCCATATTCATGAATATTAATCGATTAGGCTTTTTTTGCCATTATCATTTAAATGATTAATTACTCACAAATTGAAATAAGTATTCATTTATTAATTTAGAAGTAAGAAAAAATACAGATGTTACAAGTCTACCATTCTCAAAAGAGTTTTTGACCCCAAAACTAATTGTTACTAAACAACTGCGGGTAAAACATCCTCATGACGTATTCAGCTTCCCACGTAGCATCTGGACCATTGCGATGCTTCAAAAACACTTTAACCAAGGGAATGGTATTGTGACGAAGCTGCATTGTCCTTCCTGTGGACGATCTTCACCGGTTGCTCAACATAATTCAACTACTCATATCTTATAACGGCACGATAGAGATGTCATCAGCTAGGTTTGTTCTCAAATGAGAAACGTGTAAGGTGGAGTGGATTCGTTCCAAATCAGTAGGCAACTCAAGCTTATAAGCTACCTCACCTGTACGTACAATCTTAAACGGTCTATTGTACCTTCGAGTAGCTTTCCTCTCTTCCTGAATCGAAGTATTCCATTTCAAGATGAGACCTTAAGCATCACGTTGTCACCAATGTTAAACTGATATGTAGGTCTTCGTCGCTTATCAGCATAAGACTTTTGACAGCCTTGAGCAACTTTCCTTCTTGCTTTTATCTGATCAAACTTTGAGGAGATTTCTTGTACTACTTCTAAGCTTCCAAGTTCTTTCTGACCAATCTCTCCCAAATAAATGGGAGTTCTACATCATCTACCATATAACATATCAAATAGAGGCAAACCAATACTTAAATGGTAGCTTTGTTTATGAAAACTCTGCCAATGCAGGTTAGTTACCATGTTATGTTAGTTTATTGGAATTAACAGATCTGACTAACTGGACCAACGAGGTAGTTAGTTTGGTATGCTTTACCTTGGACCAGCTTTGCTTATCATTGATCAAGTAGCTAGGTTGTTAATTCATGCTCAACTAATTCAGGACTAACCCAAGTAATCGTAATCGCATGCCTAAGTAAGCGGAATCGCAAATATGGGCTAGAACTAATGGTTGCATGTGCCAATTTGATAATACCCATAAAACAATATGCATGCGAATGGTGGGATTTGAATTCGGGACCTCCCGATCCCCAATCCATGCCATAACCAACAGGCCGCATTAAATCTTGTAATAGTTCTTAGATATAGCCTTCTTAGGAATAAAGGAGTAGAGAGTATGCGTGTGTATTTTAAGGTGTAATATATGGATAGGAAATGAGGCTTAGGGTTTAAGGGTTTATCGATGTGGATATTTATACCCATTTCTCTGGGCTTTAAGCCCTTTTTTATATTATCCATATTCATGAATATTAATTGATTAGGCTTTTTTTGCCATTATCATTTAAATTATTAATTACTCACAAATTGAAATAAGTATTCATTTATTAATTTAGAAGTAAGAAAAAATACAGATGTTACAAGTCTACCATTCTCAAAAGAGTTTTTGACCCCGAAAACTAATTTTTACTAAACAACTGCGGGTAAAACATCCTCATCACGTCTTCAGCTTCCCACGTAGCATCTGGACCATTGCGATGCTTCGAAAACACTTTAACTAAGGGAATGGTTTTGTGACGAAGCTGCATTGTCCTTCCTGTGGACGATCTTCACCGGTTGCTCAACATAATTCAACTACTCATATCTTATAACGGCACGATATAGATGTCATCAGCTAGGTATGTTCTCAAATGAGAAACGTGTAAGGTGGAGTGGATTCGTTCCAAATCAGTAGGCAACTCAAGCTTATAAACTACCTCACCTGTACGTACAATCTTAAACGGTCTAATGTACCTTTGAGTAGCTTTCCTCTCTTCCTGAATCGAAGTATTCCATTTCAAGATGAGACCTTAAGCATCACGTTGTCACCAATGTTAAACTGATATGTAGGTCTTCGTCGCTTATCAGCATAAGACTTTTGAAAGCCTTGAGCAAGTTTCCTTCTTGCTTTAATCTGATCAAACTTTGAGGAGGTTTCTTGCACTACTTCTAAGCTTCCAAGTTCTTTCTGACCAATCTCTCCCAAATAAATGGGAGTTCTACATCATCTACCATATAACATATCAAATAGAGGCAAACCAATACTTGAATGGTAGCTTTTGTTTATGAAAACTCTACCAATGCAGGTTAGTTACCATGTGATGTTAGTTTATTGGAATTAACAGATCTGACTAACTGGACCAACGAGGTAGTTAGTTTGGTATGTTTTACCTTGGACCAGCTTTGCTTATCATGGATCAACTAGCTAGGTTGTTAATTCATGCTCAACTAATTCAGGACTAACCCAAGTAATCGTAATCGCATGCCTAAGTAAGCGGAATCGCAAATATGGGCTAGAACTACTGGTTGCATGTGCCACTTTGATAATACCCATAAAAAAAAATTGCATGCGAATGGTGGGATTTGAATTCGGGACCTTCCGATCCCCAAACCATGCCATAACCAACAGGCCGCATTAAATCTTGTTATAGTTCTTAGATATATCCTTCTTAGGAATAAAGGAGTAGAGAGTATGTGTGTGTATTTTAAGGTGTAAGATATGGATAGGAAATGAGGTTTAGGGATTAAGGGTTTATCGATGTGGGTATTTATACCCATGTCTGTAGGCTTTAAGCCCATTTCTTATACTATCCATATTCATGAATATTAATCGATTAGGCTTTTTTTGCCATTATCATTTAAATTATTAATTACTCACAAATTGAATTAAGTATTCGTTTATAATTTAGAAGTAAGAAAAAATACAGATGTTACAAGTCTACCATTCTCAAAAGAGTTTTTGACCCCGAAAACTAATTGTTACTAAACAACTGCGGGTAAAACATCCTCATCACGTCTTCAGCTTCCCACTTAGCATATGGACCATTGATATGCTTCGAAAACACATTAACCTAGGGAATGGTTTTGTGAGGAAGTTGCATTGTCCTTCCTGTGGACGATCTTCATCGGTTGCTCAACATAATTCAACTACTCATATTTTATAACGGCACGATAGAGATGTCATCAGCTAGGTTTGTTCTCAAATGAGAAACGTGTAAGGTGGAGTGGATTCGTTCCAAATCAGTAGGCAACTCAAGCTTATAAGATACCTCACCTGTACGTACAATCTTAAACAGTCTAATGTACCTTAAAGTAGCTTTCCTCTCTTCCTGAATTGAAGTATTCCATTTCAAGATGAGACCTTAAGCATCACGTTGTCACCAATGTTAAACTGATATGTAGGTCTTCGTCGCTTATCAGCATAAGACTTTTGACAGTCTTGAGCAACTTTCCTTCTTGCTTTAATCTGATCAAACTTTGAGGAGGTTTCTTGCACTACTTCTAAGCTTCCAAGTTCTTTTTAACCAATCTCTCCCAAATAAATGGGAGTTCTACATCATCTACCATATAACATCTCAAATAGAGGCAAACCAATACTTGAATGGTAGCTTTTGGTTATGAAAACTCTGCCAATGCAGGTGATCGTCCCATCTTCAACCAAATTTAAACACAAGCACTTAGCTCAAGGGTTTGGACAGTCCTTTTACACTTCCAATTTGTTTGAGGATGATATGTTGTACCGATGTTTTGTCTAGTGCCTTTAGACACATGGAACTTCTTCCAGAATCTCAAAGTAAAGTGAGTATCTCTATCATACATGATTGACAACAACACTCCTTGTTTTTAGCATTCTCACTATGATCAGTATAGCTAAGACTTTTGATAAGATAGCTTATCGTATTGGTAGAAAATGAGCACCTTTTGTTATATAGTCTACCACAACCCAAATAGTATCATAATTTTTAACTGTACGCAACATCTTAGTTATGAAATCCATGGTTATGTGTTCCCATTTCCATTCTGGTATCTCATGTGGTTGTATCTTTCAATACGATTTCTGATGTTCCGCCTTGACTTATAAGCAAGTCAGACATCTTCCAACATACGAAACCACTTTATGCTTCATAGTAGGCCACCAATAATCCTTATTCAAGTCTTGATCTTCATCCATAATTCTACCTCGAATATCCCCATAACTAGGAATCCACATATGACTGAATCTGGTCGTCACACCATGAGTATTTTCTATCAAATCGTTTTGCTACCCAAAGATTCTTTCTTTCTTCATTAGGTTTTCATCCTTAAGTACTTTGACTGAGCTTTATCGATCTCTCCAAAGAAACATGATTTAATAATGAACTTGTAGGACTTTATCTTTGCAATAACTTCTTTACATTTATGACTTAATACGTCAACGACGCCATTAGCCTTAACAGGATAGTACTTGATTTCACAATCATAATCCTTAATAAGCTCTAACCATCTTCCCTGTCTCATATTCAAATATGTTCTTTCTGCCCGAAGAAATACTTCAAACTCTTACTATCTGCATAGATGGTACATATAGTACAATACAAATAATGTCTCCATATCTTGACAGAATGCACTACCGTTCCTAGCTCTAAGTCATGCATTGGGTACACACTTTCATGTACCTTCAGTTTTCTGGATGCATAAGCAATCACCTTACCTCATTGCATTAACACACAACCTAAACCTTTATGCGAGGCATAAATATAAACTACCAAATCTTCATTACCATAGGGTAAAGCAATAATTGATGCGTGAGTATAAACTACCAAATCTTCTTTAATAGTTGTAAAGCCTCTTCTTGATACTTACCGCAATCAAATACTATAGTCTTCCGGTCATAAAAGTCAATGATGCGGCTATCTTGGAGAAGTCTTGAATAAATCTCCTATAATAGCAGGCCAACCCGAAGAAATTGCATATCTCAGTTGGGTTATGAGGAGTTTCCAATTCACTATGTAAGGCCTCCGTTACCGGTAGCCCTACTTTGGTGTTGCCCGTAAGGCTTCTGGTTCAATACACTCAAGTTTATTATCAAGTTTACAACTTTATGTTTTGTTTATGCCCGATCTATTCTAGACTCAAGTTTCAAGGCTAAACGTTTATAAAAACGTAAACTTTAGGATCAAAACATACCTTTTTCAGGTTTGTTTGCTTAGCTATGAGCTTTAGATCTTGTATTTATCTTGCACTATGAGGATCTATCAAGAATCGAATTTCGTTTGGCTAGGATCTCGCTTCTACCTCCCGGCCGTATATAGTGTAGGTGTATGTGTGTGTTTTTGAGTGTGTAGAGAATAAGATGGAAAGAAATGAGGATTTAGGGTTTTAGGGTGGTTTAAGGGAGTATTTATACTCCTAAGGCCCATGGACCCTAAGCCCATCTCATCCATAATCCCATCTTGATTAATCTAAGTCCATGACCTTTTCTTTACTAATTATTTATTTAGGCCCAATAACTAAACGCGACTTTCTTTTATTAAATATGAAAATTTTAGGATGTTACAAGTCTTCCCTCCTTAAAGAGGTTTCGTCCTCGAAACCTAACTATTACTTAAACAAACTAGGGTAGAACTTGCGCATCTCATCCTCAACTTCCCAAGTAGCATCCGATCCCTTGCGATGTTTCCATATCACTTTCACCAAAGGTATAACCTTATGACGAAGCTGCTTATCCTTGCGATCAACAATCTCTATCGGTTGCTCAATGTAGTTCAGCTGTTTATCGACCTCAATGTCCATCAATGGCACATGGGACGTGTCATCAGCTAGACATTTTCTCAGATGGGAAACATGGAAGGTTAAATGAATTCCTTCTAACTCGTTGGGTAAATCCAGCTTATAAGCTACTTCACCCACACGATCTAAAATCTTAAATGGTCCAATGTACCTTGGACTCAACTTCCCCCTCTTTCTAAAACGAATAATTCCCTTCCAAGGCGAGACCTTGAGCATCACATTGTCACCAATGTTAAACTCAATCGGTCGTCGCCGCTTATCAGCATACGACTTTTGTCTGTCTTGAGCAGCTTTCATTCTTGCTTTGATCTGATCAAACTTTGATGAGGTTTCTTGCACAACCTCTAGACTCCCCATCTCCTTCTGACCAATTTCTCCCCAACATACCGGGGTTCTACATCGTCTACCGTAAAGTATCTCAAACGGTGACATACCAATACTCGAATGGTAGATGTTGTTGTAGGAGAACTCTGCTAGGTGCAGATGATCATCCCAACTTCCTCCAAAGTCTAAAACACAAGCACGTAGCATATCCTCAAGGGTTTGGATCGTCCTTTCAGACTGTCCATCTGTTTGAGGATGATACGCCGTACTGATGTTCAACCTCGTTCCCATAGCTTCATGGAATTTCTTCCAGAACCTCGAAGTGAATCGAGTATCTCTATCGGACACGATCGACAGTGGCACTCCATGCTTATATACAACCTCTTTTATGAATAAACTTGCTAATGTTTCTGACGAGATGGCCTCTCGTATAGGCAGAAAGTGAGCACTTTTGGTCAAACGGTCCACTATCACCCAAATGGTATCATGATGATTAGTTGTACGAGGTATCTTGGTTATGAAATCCATGGTGATGTGTTCCCATTTCCATTCTGGTATCTCTAGTGGTTTCATTTTCCCATAAGGCTTCTAGTGCTCTCCTTTGACTTGTAAAGTCATTCTTCATTCCTGGCCACCAGTAATCTCTTTTCAAAACTTGGTACATCTTGTTGGATCCTGGATGGATTGAGTACCTTGATTTACGAGCTTCTTCTAAGATTCGACCTCTGAGATCTCCATGGCGTGGAATCCACATACTGTCAAACCTAGTCTTAAAACCATGCGTGCTTTCTATCAACCCATCTTGCTGACCGAAAAAGTCCTTTCTTTCTTCACTAACCCTTCATTTTCCAGCACCTCTGATTGCACCTTGATGATTTCTTCAAATAGAATCGAGTTCATATCTTTAAGGCATGCACTACTGCTGCTAGCTCTAAATCATGCGTCTGATAAGTACTCTCATGAACTTTCAACTGTTTAGACACGTAAGCTATCACCTTTCCTCGTTGCATCAAAATGCAACCTAGTCCTTGATGTGAGGCATCAGCACAAACAACTAAATCCTCATCACCATCGGGCAAGGTAAGGATTGGTGCTTGTGTGAGCCTTTTCTTTAACTCCTGAAAAGCCTTTTCTTGAAACCTACCCCAACTGAATACTACTGACTTTCAGGTCATACCAGTCAACGGTGCGGCTATCTTGGAGAAACCTTCGATGAATATCCTATAGTAGCCAGCTAACCCTAAGAAGCTTCGTATGTCAGTTGGGTTCTACGGAGTCTTCCAATTCGTTATCGCCTCAATCTTAGCTGGGTCCACGGTAATCCCTTCAGGATTTATCACGTGACCTAGGAATTGCACTTCCCGTAACCAGAACGCGCATTTTGAAAACTTAGCATACAACTTCTCTTCATTCAACTTCTCTAATACTTCTCCTAGATGCTCAGCATGATCGGTCTCACTCTTAGAATAAATCAATATATCGTTAATGAAAACGATACTAATTTGTTTAACATCGGTCGACATACCCTATTCATCATGTCCATAAATGCTGCAGGAGCATTTGTTAGACCGAATGACATCACGAGAAACTCGAAGTGTCCATATCGAGTCCGAAACGATGTCTTAGGGATGTTCGCCTCTTTCACTTTCAAAAGATGATAGCCTGATCTGAGGTCTATTCGTGAGAACCAACTTGAACCTTGCAGTTGGTCGAACCGATCGTCAATCCTTGGCAAAGGATATCTGCTCTTTACCGTAAGCTTATTCAACTCACGATAGTCTATGCACATTCTCATACTTCCATCCTTCTTCTTCACGAATAACACTGGTGCGGCCCACGGGAAAACACTTGGTCTTGTAAAACCTTTGTCGAGGAGTTCTTGCAGTTGGGACATCAATTCTTTCAATTCAGACGGCGCTAGACGGTAAGGTGCTTTCGCGACGGGCTGGGCTCCTGGTACTAAATCTATATGGAATTCTATCTCCCGCTCCGGCGGCAACCCCGGAAGATCCTCAGGGAAAACTTCTTGGTAGTAACGCACGACAGGAATATCTTTCATTTCTTTTTTCTCGGCCGTAGCGTTGACAACATACGCCAGGTAGGCACCACATCCACGTCGTAATAAGCCTTCGGCTTTTATCATCGAAATGACATTATGCCCAGAACTTTCCTTATCACCATAAACCGTCACCTCACTACCATCCAAAGACCTTAACCTTATTATCCTACTCTTACACACTATCCGAGCTTCAAAATCAGATAACCAATCCATTCCTAAAACAACATCGAACCCTCCTAAGGTCATAACATACAAGGTAACAGGGAACTCATGTCCCTCTAACTCTATCTTACAGTCCTTAACCATTTTCATTATTTTTACCGAAGTGTCACTAGCGGTCTCTATTATAAAGGTTTCAGACACTCGGCAACATTTCATTTTAGCTAATTTACTAAATGGAGTAGCTACGAAACTTTTATTCGCACACGAATCAAACAGTACTGAAGCGGAAATACCGTTTACTAAAATCTTGTCTTATAAAACATTCATAGTCATTCAAAACAAAACATAGTCTTTAAAACACCACAACGTTTCTTCGAGATGCCAGTATCTTCGATTCCATGCCATGTGTCTTCAATCACGCGAGCTGCCTCAATCTATTTGCCAGCGTGCATACTAAAAGTCAGCTACGCTGAGTGAGTTCTAGTTAATCACATAACTTACTGTATATACACATATACGTGCCCGAAGGTACGCATTACATACTTAACCTGTCCATCAATCTTTCATACACATACATAACTAACCTTACGTTATAAAGAGAATTTGCCCTACATACCTCGGATATTATTAGGGTCCGGTGCCCTCCATCCTCGGATATTATTAGGGTCCGGTCAACCTTCATCCTCGGATATTATTAGGGTCCGGTCTCCCTTCATCCTCGGATATTATTAGATCCAGCCATCGTATTCTGGAAAGGAAAACACAAATGTCATCACTCAAGGAACTATTTAGTACAAGGATAGTAAGGCTAATAGGTAATAACAGTGGCCAGCTGTAATTAGCTGATCACGTTACTTTCCGTGTCCTATACACTTCCTCTTATGAGTCTATTTGTGCTGGTTCTACTCTAAACAGTTAATCAATGGAACAATCAATTAATCCTATCCCTAACATTCACGTATTCTTTATTTAGCAATTAAGCTAACATTAACATACATATTTAACCATACACTTTACCTTTACTGAGCTTGCTTGAGTGACACATGGCTATCTCAAACTGGCATCTTCTTTCTTTTCTTACTTAAATCTCATTCTCTGTTCGAGTCTAAGCATGTAGGATGCCTAAATCTCTCGAACTTTGCTCTGATACCAACTCGTAAGGCCCCGTTACCGGTAGCCCTACTTTGGTGTTGGATTTACTCATCAACATAGTTCAATTCATCAGAGTCAATAAAAACATACGCGGAAAATTAAAACTTCAACCATAACATTTACATAACCTTCAAATCTTGTCTTATAAAACATTCATAGTCATTCAAAACAAAACATAGTCTTTAAAACACCACAACGTTTCTTCTAGATGCCAGTATCTTCGATTCCATGCCACGTGTCTTCTATCACGCGAGCTGCCTCAACCTATTTGCCTACGTGCATACTAAAAGTCAGCTACACTGAGTGAGTTCTAGTTAATCACATAACTTACTTTACATACACATATACGTGCCCGAAGGTACGCATTACATACTTAACATGTCCATCAATCTTTCATACACATACATAACTAACCTTACGTTATAAAGAGCATTTACCCAACATACCTCGGATATTATTAGGGTCCAGTGCCCTCCATCCTCGGATATTATTAGGGTCTGGTCACCCTTCATCCTCGGATATTATTAGTGTCCGGTCTCCCTTCATCCTTGGATATTATTAGGGTCCGGTACCCTCCATCCTCGGATATTATTAGGGTCCGGTCACCCTTTCTTCCAAACCTTCATACCATACCTCTCTATATACATAATTGTAAGTTCATACATACATACATACACCATTCATTTATCACATACAATAATCTAATCATCAAAACTTTACCTGGCAGTACATGCAATATCCGAAGATCGTTCATATACTGACAAGCAGACAATCATACCATTCACATATAACATATATGGCATACACTTATCACTTAGGATAAGTGTATTAACTAATCACATCGAGTATGCACACAGCCCCGAAAACATAACAAGGAATGGGGCTAGAAACTCACCTGAATGCGGTTACGTTCACCGTTAATGGTAATCCCTTTATTAAGCTGTGCACGACTAACTGTATAACAATTACACGTATCAATTAACTATTACTACTCGTATCGTATTTCTATCTTTATTTAACCCAAAACGAACGGGGGTCCGGGGGCAGCGCCCCTGGCAGCGGGGTTCTAGGGGCGGAAGCCCCTAGCAGGGTCCAAGGGGCAGAGCCCCTGATTCGTTACCTTAAATGTAAGCGAACATACGTGTTAGGCGAACTTAGCTTAAGTGAACCTAAGTTAAGCGAACTTAACATTCAGCGATCTTATATAGCGAAGTTAACTTGAGCGAAGTTATCAGTAGCGATGTTATATGTTAAGCGAACATTTGCCAGGCGAACTTATTATCTGGCGAAGTTATGCAGCAAGCGAACTTGTATAACCAGCGAAGTTTATACAGCAGCGAACTTATATAACCAGCGAAGTTTATACAACAGCGAACTTATAACCAGCGAAGTTATACAGCGAGTTTGCTGCTGTCGGAGTTCGTTTCATCAATCCAAAACACGCGTTTTGCGACCTTTGTTTGCTTAATATGGTTTGGCCTTAGCCTCAACCGTTCTCTACTCCGATTGCGGCTTAAGCTTGACCCGAACAAATCGTAAAGTTCGATCTTTTAAGCTAAAACGTTCCAACTAGGCTCAAGGGTTCATTTAATCGAGCCGTTTCCATTTTCGGGTTCATTACACTCAAGTTTATTATCAAGTTTACAACTTTATGTTTCGTTTGTGCCCGATCTATTCTAGACTCAAGTTTCAAGGCTAAACGTTTATAAAAACGTAAACTTTAGGATCAAAACATACCTTTTTCGGGTTTGTTTGCTTAGCTATGAGCTTTAGATCTTGTATTTATCTTGCACTATGAGGATCTATCAAGAATCGAATTTCGTTTGGCTAGGATCTCGCTTCTAGTTAAGATATTTTCATTTTGGACGACACCAGGTGGTAAAGTGCTTTTGAGGCGGGTTGTGCTTCTAGAACCAACTTTATATGAAATTCTAGCTCCCGTTCCAGTAGTACTCTAGGAAGGTCCTCATGTAATACTTCTGGATAGTCATATACCACATGGGTAGTTTTTACTTCTTTCGTTTCGGCCATAGACTTGTTAACATACGCTTGGCAAGCACTACACCCTCATCTTAACAAACCTTTGAATTTTATCACTGAAATGACGTTTAGCCCTGAACTTTCTTTATCACCATAAACCGTCGTTGTACCATCATCTAACGATCTTACCTTATCAATTTACTTCTACACACTATCTGAGCTTCAACTTGGACATCCAATCCATTCCCATTTGACATCGAACCCTCTTAAGATCATATGATAAACAGTAATAGGGAACTTACATCCCTTTAATTCTATCTTATAATTCTTAACCATTTTCACAACTCTAATGGAGGTATTACTTGTGGTTTCTACCATAAAGGTCTCAGGTACACAACTACATTCTTCCTAGTGTTCGCTTTTCACATTTTCTACACCAGGTTACCTCATACTTTCATGCCTTTTTCAATTAGAATACCTTGATAATCTTTCCATCTTGTCGATCATCTCTACTTTCTCAACATTCACTTCGCCACTCACGATACTAGCAAGCTCCCTTATGGAATTAACTATTGCAGATATACTACATGTTTTAACTCCTTTCGGAAGACTTGTCTCAGTTTCTTTCATGTTGCTTCCACTTGGATTCCTAGCTTGGGAAACCTTTAATAATTTAGCGAGCATTGTTGGCATTGAAATGCAGAACAAGTGACTAACTCCCTTAGCATATTTGACTAAAATATCCAAGTGAGAACCTTCTTCATTACCTTCTATAGTTGGAGTCGTATTGCTTTCATATATCGTGTTGTCACGCATTTCTTCAAAAGGTGTCTGGTTGGCACGTGACCTACCAGACATGACTTGTAGGTAGTGGTCAATGATATTGGCCAATATTAATTAACTCTTTACATTACTCCTCATGTCCTACATATTCCCTTTTTATGATTTCACTTATGCAAGATTCTACCACTTACTTACGCATTCATGCAAATATACATATAACATACATTCTTATCCCTAACAGTTAAGCTAGCATACCTGTCTTTTTATCTCTAGAAATTAAGCTAATATGAATACATTCTTCTCTAGAAATTAAGCTATCATTCATACATTCTTCTACTTTCAGTTAACATGCATATACATAAATAATTACATCTCTACATGAACTTTATCATCTACTTTATCGTTCTCGAGCTTGCTTGAGCAACACATGGCTTACATAAATTGACATCTTTCTTTCTTTTCTTCTTTTAATATCATTCTCTGTTCGAGTCTAATCATGTAGTATACTTATTTCTCTCAAACTTATGCTTTAATGACCAGACAATCCTAATGGACGTTGGATTTACTCATTAACATAGTTCTAAATATCAGTGTTAATTAAAACTTTTCGTGAAAAATTAAAACTTCAACCATTCATTACATAATCCTTCAAATCTTTATTTACTGATGTCTTTAATCATTCAAACAAAATATAAGACGTCATAAAGTCTTCATTCTTCAAATGCCAGACCGTCTTTCATCGCCATGTACATGTATCCCTCAAACTAGTTGTGACATCCTATTTGCATGCCTTCATACTAAAAGTCAGCGTAGTTTTAGTTTAACATGCAACATGTAATACATTCACATTGTTTCACATACGTATCCGGAAATAAGCATGCCATACTTTACCTATTAACCTTTTATACATACATGCATACATACATACATACGTCCTTATCACACTTACCGTACTTTGTACATATTCGTTCACAGATATTTTAAGGGTCTGCCACCCTAACATTCACATATATTAGACAGGTCTACCACCCTAATATTCACACATATTATAAGGGTCTACCACTATAACATTCACATATATTATAAGGGTCTTTCACCCTAACATTTACAGACATTGTAAGGGTTTGTGTGACATTCGTCAACTTCGGGTTCTATTTGTATTCGTTTGTGTATTCGTTTATCGCGTAAACCGACCCAATTTATATCCCGAACATTTCAAATGTATAAAATATTGGATTTTATGTTACTAAATCATTCCCACATGTTTAATTTGAAAAACCCCTTTTACAGATTCGAAAACGCCTTTAAAAAGATCAAATTACATCAAAAACGAACTTCCGGGACGCAAAACGAACACGCAAGACGAGCTGACCAAACCAAACCCTCATGGGCGCAGTGCCAGCGGCCATGAAGGCTAGGGCGGCCGCGGATGGGACCTCAGACCTGCAACATATTAAGGATTTTTCTTGTTGTTTTGTGATTTGCTTGTTTGTTTAACTAATCTATTTACATACAAACATGAAAGAGAACCTTACAAAGAAGCTTTGACCCTTACCCAATATATACACACCAATCTCCTCCATTTTTACACTTGCTCTTACTCCAAATTCTCTCTAAATTCTGAAGATTCAATGGTTGTTCTTTATATTCTTGGTAGTTTGATTTCTCATGTCAAACTAACCATGGTCTTTCATTGTAATCAACTTGTTAATACTTGAAGCATATGGCACAACATATATATAATATACACCCCTTGTTACCTTTGGTAGTTACTTATCCGGCTCCGGTTGGTTAAGTTTCGGACTTTGTAAGGCAAGGCTTCATGGAGGACTTCGTGTCCTTGATATATATATATATATATATATATATATATATATATATATATATATATATTATAACTTGTTTATACATACTAACCATGCTTAACTTCTGCTCATTTTTGTTTATTTACAAGTTCCATGGTTATGGGTTCTAAAAGTCTAGCCTCGGTTTGACCGTAAATAGCTCTAGACCGTATACCTAACTTTATTTACTAGTTTTTGTTAAATAATTGTTTAAACATGCTTATTGTTAGATTTAAGTTTCTAAAATCATTTTTACAAGTTTCTTTGATATTCGGGCATGTGGAAACCATCTATGAACTTATTGTGAGATGTAACATCCCAAAATTTCAATAAATAATATTTTATATATTATCTGTTATGGTGGACAAGTTTACTTAAGATGGTAAATAAAATAATAATAATAATAAAATAGGGAAAAAGAAATAGGCTAATTAGAGAGGATTAATCATGGACTAAAAAGGAAAGATGGGCCTTAGGTCTATGGGCTTAAGGGAGTATAAATATGCCTTAAACCCTAAATCTTTCCATTTATATCCAACTTATCCATCTTATTCTCTCTACACCTTAAAACACACACTTAAGCCATAAAATACCTTCCTTAGCCGCCACCCATTATCCAAACCGTAAACCGATTATAGTAATCATAGATCTTCGATCAAACAAGTGAGCTAACGATTCCAAGGTCGTGTATCAAGCTAGCCATGACCCTACTAACATCTAAAGGTACGTTTTAAGCATAAAGGTTACATTTTTATGAACGTTTTTCCATGAAACTTGACCCTAGAGTAGATCGGGTCTAGATGTTCCATAAAAATACAAACTTGATGATTAAAATGGATGAAATGGACTCATAGATATAAACGGTTCATAAAGGAAACCCTAGATCTAGCCTAGAACGTTTTAACTCTATAAAGGTTTAAGCTTTATGTCTAAAACGGGTTAGATCTTGAACCATGATAGACATGGGTGTAAAACGGTTATGAATGATGTTAACAAGGGGGTTACATGATCATGATATGAACCTTAGAACAGTTAGCTAAGCTGGGTAAAAATGATAGAGGTCGAAAGGTAAGTTGAACATACCTGACTTGAGAGTTCTCGGTCCAAACTGGGGGTTCTCGGCCAGGACTGAGGGTTCTCGGTCAGCTCATGTTTTCGGCCAAAAATGGATTTCGGTCAAACATGGATTTCGGTCAAACTTGAGATTTCGGTCAACAAGAGTTCTCTGTTTAGAGTTCTCGGCTGACCCAGTTGCTGTTTGGGCCTGATCCTAGTGGGCTTAAGTGCTTTAATGGACAGTTTGGGGCCTGACCTTACTGAGTTCACAAACTTTAAGTCCATAACTCATCAAAACTAAGCAAGTCCAGCATAGAAAATAATTTAAAATGTTAGTGGAAAATGTGTTAAGACAGTTAATGAAAATACAATTTTTCCAAGCTGACCTTGGACCCCGCTAGGGGCTGCCGCCCCTAGAACCCCGCTGCCAGGGGTGCTGCTCCCGGACCCCCGTTCGTTGTGGGTTATATAAAGATAAAAATACGATATGAGTAGCGATAGTTAATTGATACATGTACATATTATATACAGTTAGCCGTGCACAGCTCAAGAAAGGGATTACCATAAACGGTGAACGTAACCGACTTTAGGTGAGTTTCTAGCACCTTTTCCGTGTTATGTTTTCGGGGCTGTGTGCATGCTCGATGTGATAGTTAATACACTTACCTTAATTGGTAAGTGTATGCCTTGTATGATTTAAATGTTATGTATGTATATCTTAAATGTGAATGAAAGCTTGTCGATACTTGAACGATCTTCGGATATTGCACGTGATGACAAGGGAGGTATGTATATGATAGTTGAATGTGAATGATAGATATATGTATAATGTATGATTAAAGACAGTATGTATGTTATGGGTATGTAAAGACAGTATGTACGAAGATGAAGAAAGAGGGATCAGACCCTAATAATATCTGATATAGAGAAGAAATGGACCAGACCCTAATAATATCTGAGATAGAGAAGTAAAAAGGGACCAGACCTAATAATATCTGAGATAGACAAGAAAGGGATCAGACCCTAAAATATCTTAGATAGACAAAGGAAAGAGGGACCAGACCCTAATAATATCTGAGATAGACAAGAAAGGGATCAGACCCTAATAATATCTGAGATAGAATGGACAGTAATTATATAGTATGAAAGTAATAAAGTATGAATGTATGTATGAAATTATGTAATGAAAGTAAGTTAGTAAAGTAATTATTATGTATCTTCGGATGCATGATTGAAGGTAAGCGTATGTATTATATGATATGTGATTAACTAGAACTCACTCAGCGTATCTGACTTTTAGTATGCACGCAGGTGAGTAGGATGAGACAGCTGGCTTGAGCGGGGACACATGGCAGAAGAATAAGAGTCTGGCATCTGAAGACTTATGATGTTCTAATTTTAATGCTTTAATGATGAAAGACAAAGGATGTTTTGAGGCAATGAATTATGTAATGTTTTATGAAAGTTTTATATTCCGCGTAAAGTTTTAATTAACTCTAATATTTAGAACTGTGTTTATGAGTAAATCCAACACCAAATGTAGGGAACCGGAAAACGGGGCCTTACATGAGATGGAAACCGAACCTTCAGACCACATCTTCAGTTGCAGACATTAAATCAGATAAAATCAGACTGCAGACAATTTTTGTCTTCAAAAACAAACAACACCTTAATTGTTAACTTTTTGGTTATAAAACTTAAGTTTCATCATTTATAAATTATTATACAAGTTCTTTGATATTTGGGCATATGGAGAACATCTATGAACATATTGTGAGATGGAAACCGAACCAAACCGAACTAGACCGATTTTCACTCGCTTAAGACACGCAAGTGTGTTCTTAGCTATCAAGACTTTATAAATCTTTAAAAATACTTTACAAACTGATTTTAAATATTTATTTAAAGTACTTTGAATGTTGAATCCAACTTGATCTTATAACAAAGTTTGAACCGACAACCCGAATACTCGTTAAAACCCGTTTTAGTATCTATGTTATAAAGAGACTTGCAATTTTACCCACCTTATTACTTAACATAGGTTGAGTAAATATTAAGGTTAGATACTTTAGCCCGGTTTCGAGCAAACTTACATTTTTAGAGGGTTATTATTATAAATTCTTAAATTGTTACATTTTAAACCTTAAACTTTAATTGTTTACATTTCCTATATTTTTATTTTAAAGATTTCCTAAAACAACCATTCTAATTCGAAGCCTTTACTTTTATTTAGGTCTTTCTCGTTAAACTCCGACCTACCGTTTTCCCGTCTTTTTCGATCAAGTTTTCTTACTTGAATGTGAGTACTTTCATACCCCGTTTTCCATCTTTTGTTTTGGGGATGAGATTTCATACTTATTCAACTAAATTCTTTATTCTTGAATCTTAACCCACAAACGTTATTGTATACTTTACTTAAATAAGTGCTCGATTTGTTGTTCTATGATTATATGCCTATGTGTTTATCGCTTTTGGTTGGTTGAACTATAAAATCCTAGTCTATTTGGCAAACCCTTATAGAAAGGTGTCGTTAACGTAATGCAATTAACGATAACTATAAAATCCTAGACTATTTGGCATCCCCTTATAGCTAGGTGTCGCTAATGTGTAGCGATATCTATTTATCCAAGTTATTGCTTTTATTTATTGTTTCGTACACAAGATATGTGGCTTTTTATTACTATACACTTATATGCTCAAACTTATGAATTGCTCACCAACCTTTGTGTTGATAAACTTTATTTTATGAAATATTACAGGTTTGATTTTTGTTGACTCGAGGACTTGGAGAAAACGTTACCAACACTATTAGGATATTAGTAAAATGAACAATATAATTGTTTACTTGTATTCAATTTGTTTGTATGAACGAGATGTGTTGTTTATTGATTTATGAAATAAAATGAGTTGATTAAATATTTTCACTTTAAATAGTTTCTTGTGTATTTGTCCAATCACGTTGCACCCCGACATTTTCCGCCACCTTCGGTCGGGGTCTGGCAGATTGGTATCAGAGCCACAAGACTATAGGATAGGTGGTTAGACGTAACGATATACTATAGTCTTTTCTTTAGGGTCATTATACGTGTTGCCTATACGAGTTTACTCTACTTGAGTGTTCATTACACTTGTTTATTTGTATACTTATTCATTTCATTAAATCATAAATATACACATAAACACACTTTCATAGTACTCCAAGGTATCCTTACCTTAAAACGCAAAAACATTAGTTTTTATTGTGTTTTATGGATCACGAGCTTAACTTGGATCCCGTTGTTTCAAATCTCCTTAAAGATTGTCTCATATGAGATGAAAACTTTAGGTTATCGAATGCGAGCGTTGCGATCGCCATCCTAATTTTTCGGTGTTAAAACAATAGAATCACGGTGGTTCGTGGACTAGTGTTTTGACATGACGTTGTATTCCGATTTATTATATTTGTTACAATCGTTATTTGAGTCGAAAACATGAAAAAGACGCGGTGGTACGTGCGCATGTTTAGACTCCAACAAGGTATTTTTTTTAAAAAAGGTTTTTAGTGTCGGAATATCAAGTCATGGTGGTTCATGTGCGATTTTTTTTCCGCCTTTAAATCTTAAGACATTATTTACAAATTTCAAGGATTTAAACAATTTTTCATTTCTTCGCCGTATAAATTCTTATCACAAGTTCTCACTTATAAATGTTATTTTTTTTTATTGTGAATAATTCTTTTATATCTTGATTTTATATGGTAAAATTTCTACACAAATTTCTCATTTTGTTTTCACAACGATTTTATTTACAAAATTTTGTTCATTGCGATTTCTTCGATATAAGTTAAAAAAAGGAATATATATATATATATACATACTGAGAACTTCAATTTTCATAAGAACTTTAGGAACTAATCTAGACCACTTATTAATTATTCATTTTAAAAATTAAAAATTAAATAAAAAGGGTATAGTTGGAATCCCTTAAAGTTCTCTCTCTAAATAGTTAACTAACTATTTAATTAACTAGCTTTCACCTTTGTATTTCTTTTTTCTTTTTACGTATTTAAAAACATGTTAAGATCAAATTGATATATGGCTACATCTATTTTTTCAAACTAACTGAAGATGGTATGCAAATATGCATACATGTAAATTTACGTAAGTGTACTATTTACATATATGTAAACTTACATATTGTTCATTATTTCTTTTCATATCCATTTATTTGTTCATATGTAAATCTACATATATACTAATCATCCAAATTTCAAGCTGATCATCTAATTCCATATATGTAAATGTTCATAGTAATTATAATTTTCCAGTTTGATTTCTATACAAACTGGTTATCTATTTACGTAATATTTACAAGCAAAATGCATTGATATTAAATCATATAAAAATCATTATATAAAAGATCAAAAGTCAAAAACCTTGGTTTATGATTGCGCAGTATGACTTGCAATATCAATTACTTTTCACAAATCTAATTAACTGCACTAAACTATCTTCGTTGAAGATACGTATTGGCACGTATTGCTAATTTTAAAGAAAACTAATAAATATCGATTGCCAAATCATTTACCTAATAACAAAATTTACAAAAGGAAACCAAAAAACATGAACCAAGATTCTATTGTTTAATTGTTTACCTTTGATGATTTAATCTAGAAAGAGAAATTAGAAACCCTAAATGGAATAAACGTGATTTAGGAGAGAGATTTGAGAGATTATAGGAAAAAATTAAGAAAGAGAATAGTTTTGATCTCTATACTGCACTTTTACTTATTTAGTTATTACCCATAACCTTTTATTTAATTACACAAATGCCATTATTATTTTTAACCATTGATCAAAATTTGAATGGTTATGATGAGTTCTCAAAGTTCTCATAAAAAATGATAGTTCTTAATTGATATTCATCCTATATATATATATATATATATATATATATATATATACACACACATATAGTTTGATCTATTCATAATGATTTTTAATATGTCATCCTTGTTCATTAAGACTATTTATAAACCCAATTTTTTATCATATGAATTTCATCATATTAAAAATGTTTTATGATAAATTTTACCTTAAATTCTCAAGTAAACTCCCATTATATAGATTTTAACTGGCCTTTAAAGTTTTCATACAAGTTTCCATAAAAATCTTTATTTTTATAACGATCACGTTCATTTTGGAACTATCATTTCACAATATCGATTATTTAAATTTTCTCACGACATTTTAATTACACTATATTATATAATATACATGGTAGAATTTTCGTTACCCGAATTTATTTTCATAACTTTCATCATGCAATCGTTGGTTCATTATAAATTTTCACGGATAAAATTTGCATCATACGATTTTCCTCGTCTTAAATTTCTTATGGTAGTTTCGTCTTGATTTCTCAAGAAATTCACAAACTTATAGCTTGTAACTTTTTTGAAATCCTCATGCAAAACTTCATAGAAATTTTATTTTAAAGACAAAAAGAAACTCGTTTATGTCACTTTCTCGATTCACAATGACGGTCATTTTAACTTACCATGATATTTTCATTATACGATATTAAATAACGAACTTTGTAAAAATATTTCCAATACGCAAATTTTTATACACAAAACAGACTATCATCATTCATATTGATACCTCATAACAAATTTCGACATTCAAATTCACATATTCTTTTTATATTTATTTCCTCATAAGCAAGGAATTATGTTTTGATCCTCATAAAAAAATTTATGTTGCTTCCTCATAACAATCTACTTTTATTTTTGCAATAAACCATAAAACACAAACCTTATTATCATAATTACTTTGATGTTTTCAACTACTAAATGTTAAGTATTACGAGAACGATTTACGTTATGCGAATTTTTTTATTTCAAAATTTTCTCATAAATTATTTTACAACTTAAGCCGACCCGACGTATCGTAACAACTCCCATTTTAGTGGAAAATATTTAGCAATAAAAATTGTTGTGATTCACAAGCTTGAATCTCAATATATTATTTTATACATAATAACTTGTAATTTTAATTGTCAAAATTTCATGAATTTTTCAAACACTATTTATAAATTATAATATTTTAAATTTAATATTTATTATTAGTCAAAATTTCCCGAAACACAACCAAGCTTCTAAACACTCATATTCCATCTCGAGCTACCACCTTAAACCAACCATCCTTACACTACAAAAGTTTTCCCACGCACTCAAATCTTTCTCCAATATAAACGAAACCTAACATACCGAAGTTATACCCTCACCAACTCAAACACCACGTAAATCCGAGATGTACAAAATCAACCCAACAAAAAGCCCTAAATACCGACAATTTTACGCCATGAAAACCTATCAAACTCACAATCCAAATACTTCAAAGACATCGAAAAACACACCCACAAATGACAAACGCACCCACAAATGCCTTGGACATATACAAACCAAAGCTTACCCAACTATGACTCGATCATTCGATCCTTGCGATGTCAAATCAAAAACCATGTCACCACACCGTTCCGATCCATCCATAGGTTTGATATAAAAATTAGCAACCTCAAACACTCCTTACGAAATACATGTATAAACCGAATCTCAACCCAAACTAGTCAAGATCAAATTATCCAACCCATCAATTTAACCCGAGCTCAAATAAACAAAACCTCACCTAAATAGCCCAACCACTACTCACACAAATCATCTAAGCCTAACCCACTCAAACGACCTAAACTCAACGAACCTCATCAATCCAACTCAAGAAAACCCAACTACGCAAGCCAACCGAAACACACTCACTTTTCACCAAAATTTTCAAACCATTCACCATTCGAAGCCTAAAACCCCTCCCTACGCACGCAAGCTTCGTTTTACCCTTAAAACTTTTTTTTATGTATGTATATACAACTAGTGTATTTATACCATCCTCATGTGTTCAAATAATCACTTATAGATTATAAACTCTTTCAAGATTAACGATTTACATATTGTCCAAATCTTATAAATCATCTTTCAAAAATCTAAGATTGTCATAACAAAAAAATTCAATTATGAGGATTTGTTTTCAAAGGTTATTAAACGATTATATGTGTGATTTCAAGATTTAAAATATTGTCACCTAAGGTGATAAATCTCATAAAAACTTTAATAATACGAGGTTTCATTTTGAATGTTGAACGCGAGGTTGATTCAATAACAAATTACAACTTTCACCATCTTGCATAAACTCAATGACCATGGTTTTGCAAATCTTTTTTGGGACGCATTTATAAATGCTTTATACTTCATATTGTGACATGAATTTTCTTCAATAACGATTTACGCAAACTATTACCTCTTATTATCGCAAGCATCATTTCAAATATATTTTTCATCACGATCGCTTTATGTATACAAATTCCTTTAACAATTTGGCTTACAAGATTCACATTTGGTAATGAATTAAATGTTTCTCTAGCTACGCGCTACCGCGATGCCTTGTTATTATATACATTTTCTTGGAAACGATTAAAGGCCTTTATTTAAGACTTCATTTTCAATTTCATTCTACTATATTCAAGTGTATATGGCGCGATTTACATATTTCATCGTTTATACGAGTCTCACTGTTATTACGATTTTCTTTTCCATTGATGAGATGTTTCGATGGTAACTTTATGCACATGAGATTTCATCTTGTGTCTTGAATATTCATGACCAAATTCAAGCTATTTAAAAACAATTTATGCAATACTTTCAAAACCTCAACTTCGCTAAAAATTTCGTTTATTTTTTAAACGATATTTTCATGACTATGTTATTTATATTTGAGCATTTATGTAAACACGATTCTATGCATTATTCTACCTCGTTTCATTTGAGCTATTAAGCGGCCTATGTGTGTTTGCCCGCAAGTTTTGGCGCTATTAGAAACCGTTACTATAATGACGATTATATAAATGGTTTCACAATAGTGACCGTATTCATGTTTTATCACATTTCATCGATTGTTTTGGTTGTTAATCAAATGTTATTTTATTTATGTTGATACACGTAGGCGTCACCCCAAGAAACTCACATCATACTCATGTTATTACATTCTACACAATCGTATTCTCAATTACTTATAACCTCAAGTTTGTTCACGTATGAAACTCATCGTACGCTATTATTAATTGTAACGTTGTTTACCCCGACCTCATGTACTCACTTATTGGGCTTCTCATTTACACCTATCGGATTTTTCATTTTCACTCTTTGAATTGTCATTTTCATTTATTGGATTTCTCACTTCCTTATCGGAGTTCTCATAAATAAAATTTCACTCATCGGATTTTATACTAATTTAATGTCCCGACTTTCAACCATGGATTTTAATGATTTACTTATTCTTTCACACTGAGGACATTTGACTTCAAATCTCGTTTCGTAATTGTTTGCCCTAAATTTTATATTATTTGACCGTCTTTACTAATTTAAGCCAAATTGACATTTTCACCTTGGTTTATATTTTAAGATTTAATTGTTTCAATTATTTATTCCATTTTCCTACTTATTTAAAAAGTTAACCCCAAAATTTCCAACCGCTAGTATTGTTTTATCAATATGTGTAAAATTCAACAGATTTATGCATGTTTCTAATGTTTAAGATTTCAAAATAAATATGTCTTTTAAACCACACAATGGGACGAACCATGTGGACCATACGACGATCTAAATAATTATGGGTACACACTTAATTATCGAAATCCTCGTATGGAAGTCATAGTAAGTGCGGTTGTGTGCGATAACTCAGACCCGAGAATGATAGAGGAAAAACGGTAGAAATGCGAGTTATGATAAGGGCATGGTGGATACGCCGCTGGTACATCCTATATATAAGTGTCTTTATTGTCTTCCTCATTTGTGGCGTTTTTTCGAGTCATGCAAGGATTTGACGTTATTCTTTTGCTTAAAAAAAATTTTCATGCAATTATTTTTCTAAAAGCAACATTCGTTAGTAATTAATTTTCATTAAGTTTATTTTAATTTCGGGATGAAATTTTCAAAAAGTAGGGGATATTGTGACATTCGTCAATTTCGTGTTCTATTTGTATTCGTTTGTGTATTCGTTTATCACGTAAACTGACCCGATTTATATCCCGAACATTTCAAATGTATAAAATATTGGATTTTATGAGACTAAATCATTCCCATATGTTCAATTTGAAAAACCCCTTTTACGGATTCAAAAACGCCTTTATAACGATCAAATTACATCAAAAACAAACTTCCGGGACGCAAAACAAACCACGCAAGACGAGCTGACCAAACCCCACCCTCATAGGTGTCGCGCACAGCGGCCATGAAGGCTAGGGCGGCCGTGGGTGGCGGCCTCATACCTGCAGCATATTGCAGATTTTTCTTGTTGTTTTGTGTTTTGCTTGTTTGTTTAACCAATCTATTTACATGCAAACATGAAAGATAACCTTGCAAAGAAGCTTTGACCCTTACCCTATATATACACACCCATATCCTCCATTTTTACACTTGCTCTTACTCCATATTCTCTCTAAATTGTTAAGATTCAATGGTTCTTCTTCATATTCTTGGTAGTTTGACTTCTCAAGTCAAACTTACCATAGTCTTTCATTTTAATCAACTTGTTAATACTTGAAGCATATGGCACAACATATATATAATATACACCCCTTGTTACCTTTGGTAGTTACTTATCCGACTCCGGTTAGTTAAGTTTTGGACCATGTAAGGCAAGGCTTCATGAAGGACTTCGTGTCATTGATATATATATATATATATATATATATATATATATATATATATATATATGTATGTATGTATATATATGTATATATATATGTATAACTTGTTTATACATACTAACCATGCTTAACTTCTGCTAATTTTGGTTTATTTACATGTTCCATGGTTATGGGTTCTAAGAGTCTAGCCTCGGTTTGACTGTAAATAGCTCTAGACCGTAAACCGAACTTTGTTTACTAGTTTTTGTTAAATAATTGTTTAAACATGCTTATGGTTAGATTTAAGTTTCTAAAATCATTTTTTCAAGTTTCTTTGATATTTGGGCATGTGGAAACCATCTATGAACTTATTGTGAGATGGAAACCGAACCAAACTCGAACTTTCGTTTAAAGTCTTTATTGTTAAGTTTTTGGTTATAAAACTTAAGTTTCATCATTTATAAATTATTATACAAGTTATTTGATATTTGGGCATGTGGAGACCATCTATGAACTTATTGTGAGATGGAATCCGAACCAAACCGAACTAGACCGATTTTCACTCGCTTAAGACACACAAGTGTGTTCTTAGCTATCAAGGCTTGTATAAATCTCTAAAAATACTTTACAAACTGATTTTAAATATTTATTTCAAGTATTGGAATGTTGAATCCAACTTGATCTCATTACAAAGTTTTAACCGACAACCCGAATACTCGTTAAAACCCGTTTTAGTATCTATGTTATAAAGAGACTTGCATTTTTTGCATTTTTACCCACCTTATTACTTAACATAGGTTGAGTAAATATTAAGGTTAGATACTTTACCCGGTTTCGAGCAAACTTAAATTTTTAGAGGGTTATTATTATAAATTATTAAATAGTTACATTTTAAACCTTAAACTTTAATTTTTTACATTTCCTATATTTTTATATTAAAGATTTCCTAAAACAACCATTCTAATTCGAGGCTTTTATTTTTATTTAGGCTTTGCTCGTTAAACTCCGACCTACCGTTTTCCCGTCTTTTCCGATCAAGTTTTCTTACTTGAATGTGAGTACTTTCATACCCCGTTTTCCATCTTTTGTTTTGGGGGTGACATTTCATACTTATTCAACTAAATGCTTTATACTTGAATCTTAAACCACAAACGTTATTTTATAATTTACTTAAATAAGTGCTCGATTTGGTGTTCTATGATTATATGCCTATGTGTTTATCGCTTTTGGTTGGTGGAACTATAAAATCCTACTCTATTTGGCAACCCCTTATAGCAAGGTGTCTTTAACGTAATGAAATTAACTATAACTATAAATTCCTAGACTATTTGGCATCCCCTTATAGCTAGGTGTCGCTAATGTGTAGCGATATCTATTTATCCAAGTTATTGCTTTTATTTATTGTTTCGTATACAAGATTTCTGGCTTTTTATTACTATATACTTATATGCTCAAACTTATGAACTGCTCACCAACCTTTGTTTTGATAAACTTTATTTTATGAAATGTTACAGGTTTGATTTTTGTTAACTCTAAGACTTGGAGAAAACGTTACAAAGACTTTTAGGATATTAGGAAAACGAACAATATAAATGTTTACTTGTATTCAATTTGTTTGTATGAACGAGATGTGTTTAATATTGATTTATGAAATAAAATGAGTTGATTAAATATTGTAACTTTAAATAGTGTGTTGTGTATTGTCCAATCACGTTGCACCCCGGCATGTTCCGCCGCCTTTGGTCGGCGTGTGACAGTTTACCACCCTAACTTCATAGATATTATAATGGTCTAGCTCCCTAACATAATCGTAGATACATTTAACATGTAAAAATATATGTAACCTTCACAAATAATATATTTTACTAATTAAGGGAAGTATACTAACTTTCTTACCTATGAGTATACACACAGCTCGATAATATTTAAAGGGAAAGCGGGCTAAAAACTCACTTGGAACCTGCTGCATTATGAATTAATTGTAATTCCTTTATTCAACTGGGCACAGCTAACTATTATATTATACATATGTATTAGTTAACAATAATTTACCTTAGCTTACGGATCATGTTAGTTAGACTCGTCTAAATTTCTAACATTGCAAAGCATAACTAAAACTAATTAAAGTTAACCGGAATAGTTAATAAATTTTAATTCCACTAAAACGCTTAACTCCTTAGTTAACCATTTTATATTAAGATAATGGAGTTAACGGATTCCGCTAACTGAAATAATGGGGTTAGTTAGTTTGATATGTTTTGACTTTAATCATCAATTTAGGCTAGATTATGGTCTTTATGTCAGTATATATTCGTTGATTCTTATTGATTTGTTTTGTTTTGTGCAAGGAACACATTCGTGGATTGAAGGGGAGGGGGGGGGGGGGGTGTCATATCTTCTGACATAGTTGTGGGTCTTGAGTATTTGCTACACATGTATTCAGTAAAACCGTGAAATAATATTGATATCATCTTCTTTTGTTCTCTCTCACTTAAGATCTGGTTTTATCTTGAGGTTTCCTTTTAACTTAAAATAAACCATTGAAAGTCTTCTTCTTCCCTGTGGCTGCTGGAGTACTCTGTAAGTATTTTTAAATTTCCTTCATGGCTAGTTGTTGTATAAAGGTTCATATTGTCAATGTTTTTTGGTTATTTGATGTGTGTTTAGCTAAGTAAATCACTATGGGTGATATTGTGAATGATGACTCTGTGATTAGTAACCTAGATTTCGGTCATCCTCTATACTTGCATGCTAGTGATACAAGTAATGTTTCTATTGTTAGTGTCATCTTAAAAGGAATTAAAAATTACACCGTTTGGGTAAATGTTTTGGAACTTTCCTTAAATGTTAAAAACAATATTGGGTTTATAGATAGATCTTGTGTCAAACCTGCTAATGAATCCTTTGGTAGGTAGTGAGAAAAGTGTAATTATGTTGTGTTGTCCTGGATCCTAAACACTATGGCAAAAGAACTTTATCTAGGTCAATTTTTTTCAAAACATTTTGCAACAGTTTGGTATGAATTAGAAGAAAAGTAATAAATTTGTCTGAATACTATAAAATCGTTTAATTTGCTTGAGTACTATATAAAATTAATTCTCTTTGGAGACAATATGATACTATTACCAACTTTCCCACTTGTACTTTGCGAAGTTGCTGCAGGTATTTCTAATTTCTATCATAGACTAAAGTTAATGTAATTTCTGATGGGCTTTGTATATCAACCAATTAGGTCTAATATATTATCCAAAGTACCTCTTCTCTCAGTTAAAGCTGCATTTTCTATAATTTCTAGGGAAGAATCACACAAAAATACAACTGAACTATGCTCCATTAGGAGTCAAGCAATTGCTTTTGTTGCTAAGAATTTTGAAACAAAATGAAAGACTTCTAAAACTAATGGTCTAAAGTGTTCTCAGTACAGTTTAACCGGTCATACTATTAAAAGATGTTAAGAACTTGTTGGCTATCCTGATAACAATAAGAAAAATATTTAATATGATTAGGGTAAATAACCAAAATAATAATGGCGTGTCTAACTTTTCTTAGGGAAGTAACAACTCTAATCTTCGGATTTCACCAGATCAATTTGCCAAAATTATGTCCTTGATAGGTAATCAATCTTCTTCATCAAAGCATATCCGTGTTAATATGTCAAGTAGTATTCTTATTGGTGAACATTGTAGGAATTCGTATTTTAGTATAGCGTGTTATGATATTTCACATGAGTCTAATTTTTCACAAGGGTGGATCATTGACTAAGGTGCTAATAAATACATGATTGTGTCTGAACAAAATATGTTCAATTGTGTTATGTGTCTGATGTTGGACTAAGTGTGGGTCATCCTAATGGTTCTAGGGCTAAAATAACTAATATTAGGAACTTAAAGTAACAAATAATATATTTTTCTAGATGTGCTAGTTGTTCCAGATTACTATGTGAATTTGCTTTTTGTGTTTAAACTTGCTAGCGATAATAAGCTAGAATGTAGGTTTAATGAGTCAATGCGTGTCATGTTCAGGATTCCCTTCACAACGAGATTTTTAGTAGTGGTAGACAAGTAGATGGCTTATACTTCTATAAAGATGTCACTAGAGGTAAATTACATGGTGTTTCAAATATGATTATACATTCTACTTCTAGTGAGTTATGGCATAACAGGCTTGGTCATCCCTCCTATCAAGTTTTGAATGTGTTAAAAAATGATTTTTAGAATAAAAGTATTAATGAATATGTACCATGTGACATATGTTAGAAAGCTAAACAAACTAGAATTTCCTTTTCTTGGAGCACTCATGTTTCTTAATACTTAGGAGAAATAATTCTTTCATATGTCCAGGAACTGTTTAAAGCTTCTAGTATTGAAGGTTTTAAATATTTTTTTACAATAGTTGAAGTTATTCAAGAGTAGTCTGGCTATTTTTATTAAAATCAAAGAGTGAAGTTTTTTCTAACATAGAAAGTTTTGTCAACTTACCTGATACACAATTTGCTAACCAAACAAAGTGTTTTAGGTCAGATAATGGTACATAATTTGTTAATCAACAATTTGAAAATTTTGTTTATATAAAGGAATTTTCCAACATCCTTTGTGCATACTCCGCAACAAAATGGGATTTTTGAAAGGTCTCCTATGTATAGGGGGGGGGGGGATTTCCTTGTATATGTGTTCAGAATGTGTATTAGCTGCTAGTTAATTAACATGACTCCTACTTCTGTGCTTAATGGTTTCTTGATCTCCCCTGGAGCATAACTCCATCTTCCCAAATCATCCGGGATGAGAGCAGTCAAGTAAGCCAAATATTGAATAATCTTTCCCATAACATCACCATTTCTGAACGACTCGACAACCTCTTTCTTAGCTAGAGGAATGCAATTAAGAAGAAGGTACTGACAAACATAAACCCTCTTTAGAGTATCACAATTATGAACCTTCCATGCTTGGACATAAATGGAGATCGCTTCACCAGGAATAACATCTTCAGCATCGGGACTCGGGGAAGCAACACCTTTTCCTTTATCAGAAGCTTTTTCCGAAACCATAGTTTTCTTAGAAAGAGACTCAGTAACAACAAGCATTTTATCTTTCTCAACATTCTCTACCTTCTTGGAACCACCATATGAAGATTATGGGTTCTTGACATTTGCTTTAACAACCTTCTTAGGATCCACAGTAGGATCTATAGCAATACCTTCAAAGGAGAAGGAGCAGAGTTTTTTGAACACTTCTCCCCAACAGAAGGATCAATGCCAGTGATTGAGCAAACAAGAGCAACATCTTCATCATGGTCAATAGGATCAGTATCAGGACTTACCTTAAATCTTGTACTACTTCGGGAAGAAGCAGGGGCAGCCTTTCTAATAGTACTTTTGGTCGGGGGAGATGTGGAGGTTCAGGTAGCAAAATAACCTTCAGAATGGCAAAAATCCTTGGTACGCTTAATAACATTGGGATGAGTAGGACAAATTCAGTAGAAACAAAGGTGGCGGACGAAAAGTCTTCAAGATCAAGAAAGTTCATACCACTTATTTCTACAAAACAAAGGAAGGTGAAGGTCAAAAGAAAGTTTAATAAGAAGCTTAAACAAAAACATAACGTACCTTTTCCATCACTAAAAATCTTGGGCTCAGTGTGAGGGATAGGCCACTTTGTGCTAAGATCCAAAAAAACAAGAAGTTCTTCTGGAAAAGTCTGAAGCTTAAAGAACACAGATTGAAGGTTCTTGAGAAAAGTTGCATCCACATTAGAGAAAAAGATAATATAGATTTCCTCAACCATAGGCACAGAAGGGTTCAAGGAAAGCTCATGCTTCCTCCACGTTAGAGAAAAAGATAATATAGAGTCCGAAAAAAATAAAAACTTATCTTTCCAAGTATATGTAAGACCACTCGTGCTGGAGATCAAACCAGTTTCACAACGGGTTTTCTCAAAAGTAAACTAATTATCGTTTTTAGCAAGTTGACAGAACATTCGGTACATTGGCAAAATAGGCTCATAACCAAGAGAGTGACACCCAACTTCAAAATGTAATGTCCTAGCAATGACAACATGAGTTAGTTGATCAAGGAACACATCGTGATACTCCAAAACACTAAGAAAAAACTTGGGAAAAGAATATTGGAGGCTGGATTGGTCGAATTACTGGGTATAAAGCGCAACTTTGCCTTTCAAACAACTGGAAATGGGCGTGGAATATTCGGGTAATTCATGTTTAAGATCAGGACCTATACCATATTCAAGGCAGAAGCGATCAAGTTCCGATTGTTTAAGTTTTGAGAATTGGGTAGCCATGTCGGCTTTGGAACCCATGATAAAAGAAATATTCGAAGAGGAAAAAATCTTGATTTCCTTTAAGAGAGTAGGTTGGATAAAACCGTCGGAAGAGAAGTTAGGATCCGAAATTAAAGACAAGAAATTTGGAGAGATGAGAAATGACTGTTTTGGTTAGAGGTTATGAAGGAGTTTTTTGAATTACAAATCCCATGGCATAGGGACAGGTGGAAGGCGGGGATGAAAATTGGCCAACTGTTACACAATGACCTCCATTCATAGGTGTCATATAGCTCAAATGCAGCAGGAGGCAACCTTAAAAAAATTAAAGAAACAATAATGAAGGACAGGTCACTACGAGAAGCTTCTAGCTTCCAAACCACATGACAAGGAAACATTTTCCAGCTCTTGGGTTTCCTTATAACAAACCCAAAAAAAATGGTAGTGCATTAGTGTATGAAGAGGCATGTTGTTGAGCCTAAAAGCATTAAAATCCCAAGGGAAACATCATGACAGTTAAGTCACAAGCATTCATCATTGCAATTCGAATACTTCTCATTAGGGGCTAATGACGTGGGTACCCTTACCCACTCATAAGCTGGGGAAGCTTAGAAATATATAAGCAGCAAATACAAGATGCTAGACGGGGAAGCTCGAAGCTTCCAAGCAAGATTCCTATGTTGACAAGGGGAGCTCTCGCTACAGTAAAACCGAAGAAAAAGTCAAGAATGGCATAATGTTGGTACCTGCCATAAAGCAAGAGTGACGACATGGCAGACAAAAGAAGAACGCATGTTGCACAGAAATGGCATTACCCGTCCGCATAAGATGAAATATGAGTTTGCCCTTCCCACTTCAGAAGCTTAAGCTTCCTCGAAGAAGCTTCCGATTTTCTATAAAAGGAACATTTAAGCAAAAGGTATATTCATTCTCATTCACCTTATTTCTCTATACTCTCTCTTCATACTTATTCTACTATCAAACTTTGTATCATATCAGTGATTCTCATGCTGGAGGTTGATCGTAGGAGACTACCTCCAACGGTGAGAATAACCGGTCATGTTTTCTTTGAATCCTAGTAGGTTAGGAAGCTCTGTTAGTAACATACTCTGCGACCTTCGTCCCTCTTTTGTTAGCTATACCTGTTCTACCAACATATCTCCTCATTGTCTATCTTTGAAGGTCATCTGTTTGTTTTGGATTCTTAATCTTTTAAGATTCAGAATTACGTCTTTGAAGCTTTGAAGAATCTACGACTTGTTTGGTATCTGACTGTCTCCATAAGGTAGTGATCCTTGTAGCTTCCCAGCCGGATCTACACAGGAGTATCTCGTAACACGAGGGTGCGGAATCCCCACGTATACGATACGAGTGTCGAGACAATTAATACGTTAAATATAAGCAAACACACGAGGATATATGATAATACTTGTTATATTGCAAGGTGTATTAGCCGAAGAACCAAACACGTGATTCAGAGAATCACAAAACCAATCGTTCAAAAGTCTTACAAAAACAGCCGAAGATAAGGGTTTATATAACTCGACAACTTCACCTAACATACTAGGCGAAGTTGTCTTAACTTCGCTAACTTCAAGTTCGCTAAAACATAAGGCGAACATATAGAACAAGTTCAACACAAAATAACAAATCTAAACGATTACAGACACTAATAAACACGAGATACTGAACTACGGACATCATGCACCAACAGACTTCCCTTGGCAGTAGCTTCATATCTCTATCTTCTTTCTCGTGTCTTGTAATCCAAAAATCTCATACCACTCGTCTTCAAGCATGAACGCCCTGTCTTTCACAGACAGAGACCACCCTCTGGTACTTCTTAGCTTCATCCTTCCACACAGGAATATAGAAAATCTTCTTATGATTAAATACCTGCAAATCAGCTTGAGACAAATTAACCAAGTGCATGGGATCATACACTCTTAGGATCTCCTGTTCATTCTCATCTTCCATAATAGCTTCAGCAGTCTAGCAGTCAACGTACCACCACTTGAGATCCTTCAACACATCCTTGGGCATTAGCTTCATCGGAACCTCTTTCAAGCATCGAATCGGCTTGTATTTCATCACTATCCAAGGCTTACCATCAGCCCTCATGCCTCTTTCCTTGTCTTCGACCAACTTCCCTTTCTGTGGCTTCAATAACTCAAACTTTCTCTTTTTCACACTTTCTTTCCACACAATCCTTCCAACCTACCTTGCAAAGTTGTCATCACTTCTATTAATCAATCTCAAATGTGCCAAATCATTCACCTCACACTCAGGCAAGGTGTTAAGAGATCTCAAAGCCTTTTTAAAATACTGAATCCCATCATAACGCTTTATCACAAACAACTTCAACTGTTCGACGTACAACCGGCAAATGATACCTTTCTTTGACTCAGCGTAGCCCTTGATACTGTAACTTTTCTTGAACATTGTTGGTACTGCAGGCTTCTTTGTCTTGAAGAACCACTGAGCACAGCCTTCTTTCCATCTTAGCTGTTCTTCCCATTCAGACTCATCCGACACACTTTCATCTAGACTCAGCTTCACCTCATCAGCACTTGGAATATCATGTTCTACACCATCATCAACTATCTCCCCTTCTTCCAACTCACTATCAATCACTATCTGTTCCCCAATCTTTTCAATCTCGTCAGCTGTTAACACATCATCAGCCAATTCATCATCATCATTTCCCAAAACCCCTTCATTGTCTACAACCACCACTGTGTCACCACCTGTACTGCTTGACGGACCAACAGACTCCCCCTGAGATGTGGAAGTCCCAAGATTATGTTCAGTTCTTGGCAACTCACCACCTGCATCTTTCGATGGATTGGGATCATCGTCTCTATCTTGCCTCTTCTTTTTTCTCGATTCATCACCCTTGCAGCTCGTCTCCCCCTGAGATGCTAAGAACCGTTTAAGAGCATCAAAGAGTTTACCGTGTTCAAGTAGAAGTGATGATTGTATCTGATTTTCTGCCATAAGCCGCTGAATAGCTTTTGTCTGAATGAGATTGATCCGTGACTGTTCAGCAACTACCCGTTCAAGAGTCGTAATCCTTTCAGAGTCAGACAGAGTATCATCAAAATCAAACCGCATATGAGAAATATCTTGAGCATATGGCGGTGGAATTTCCAAACTAGCTGGAATATCAAAGGTAGGCTGAAAAGTAACTGTGGGTGGTATCGAGACAGGTAACCCAGCAGTCGCAACCAACGTCGACTCAACAAATCTAGCGACAACCTCTGATGGAGTAAGAGTAGAAGGCGGCAAAGAAACTATCTCCGGTGCTGTAAACTGAAACTTGGTCGGAGGAACACCAAAAGATGATGACACGTTCACCAAAGGAACAGTTGAGGTTATCGGCAGTGTGACAGTTGAAGCAGCAGGTAACATAGTCATACCGGATAACGATGGTGGGGAAAAACGAACAACCCTCTTTCACCAACTCTAGAACTTTCACCAACCCTTTCCTTCTTTGATCTTAGTACTAGACGATATAAATCCTCCTCATAATCTGATTCACTGTTATCTGAGTCTTTCTTTCGCTTGCCATGAATCCTTTCTTGTCTGGCAAGGATTTGTTGTGCTTCAACGATATCGTCAGTGGAGGAGTCAGAGTCAGTTCTCTTAGAATCCACCACGGATGTAGCGACCATGGAAATATTCACACCAGACACCTCAGCTACTGAAGCTTGAACTTCAGCAGCTGGATCAAGCCGTTCCATATCAAAGAACCCTTGTCCTCCAAAGGCAGCTTCAAGATCAACCTGTTTTTCTGGAGCTGCAACAGGATCAGCAGGCGGGGCTTGCTGCACCACGGGTGGTGGTTGAACCACAGGAGGTGGTTGAGGGATATCAGCCTGTTGCGGTGGCGGATCCATAAACTCATCTTCTGGAGGAGAAACATATGTAGGGTTCACTAAAGAACCAAACAGGGCAGTGTTCCAAGGACGAAGTTCAGGTCTGCTACGAGCACTTGATGACTTACATTGCGCAAAGATTCTCTTAGACACACTTTCCACATACGAAATAGGACGTTGTTGTGGCAGATTAGGAGCTACATGATTCAGAATCATCTGTAGGAATCTCGGATACATCAAAAATCTTTCCTGTGCAACAGCACGTCTCTGACGATCAATCTCATAAAAAATCATCTGGCTGAAACTATAGGGCTTGTTGTAGGTTAAAGCAGTCATAGCCGATTGCATCGTCGCACCTATACCATCCGTACCAGCTTTGCGACTGGAATGCACACAATCATCACATGCATCAGAAACCTCTTTCGTCTCTGAGAATCCTCCAAAGGACCTGAGTACCCCATACGAACAAAAGAACCATTTCGGAAAGTGGCCGAAAAGTCAGTGGGGTCATTGGTAGTCTCAACCCCAAACTGTAAAGCTACCCTTATTTGATCGACCGAGAACTGTACCACTTGATTGTTAACTGTAGCACGCATCACAGGTGGATCAACACGACAGTCATACTCAACTGTATTCCAGAAATCTTCAATGTTCGGTAGTGAGATCGGAAGAGTAGTAGTAATAGCATGAAAGATGCGTGAGCGAGTGAGAAACGAAATGATCTCACGGTAATCGTCAATTCCTCGAGCATCCGGATCTAAGGTGATATACATATTGTGACCCGAAAAAAACTGTCTCTTATCACCGCCACCTTCGTCACCACCAGTTCCCCCAACACCAGCCACAGCAGCCATATCTACAAAATGAACGGGTGAAATCAGAAAAGTGTGTTTACAGGTTACAACTTCGCCCTGCATGGTATAGGCGAAGTTGAGATACTGGCGAAGTTGTGTCAAATTCGCCAAGAACCCTAACTTCGCCGCTTATGCAGTTCAACAAAGACACACGATCTGTTTAAGCCATGGACAATCAGTGGTCTAATGTGTGCAGCGCGAGGTGCGATTTAGGGTTAAACCAACTTTTAATTACCAAAAATAGGCCGAAATAGACATGACACGAGACTGTAGGGTTTGACGATAAAACGCGCTTAAATCAGGATATGGTGGAGCAGATTAGCAAACATTCAAATAGAATTACGAGTCACAACGATCAGACGAACCTTGATGTCGATTAAAAACAGAAAACAATAGGTTTGATTCAAACTGGTAAGTTCGCCGAGGGTTTGTGGTTAGAGAAATTTAGTTTGACCAGGTTTGACCGCCTCTTCGGATTATATAGTTTTGAGAAACCCCAGAGGCAAAGTTAGATTTAACTTCGCCCAATAGACAATTCGCCTCAGTCAACGCATGGTCAACTTCGCTGTTTTGATAACTTCGCCCAAACCAAATTCAACTATGCTTTAAAAACAACGTCACCCATTGTTATGGTAACAAAAGTTAAGAATAAGTGATCAAAAACCTGTAACCAAGAGTTTATGGAATCCGACCATAAGATAAAACACAAAATAAAATAAAGATAATTAAATAAACGGGATCAAATTTCAGTCTTAACGAGAACCTGCATGTTTTAGAAAAGATCCGAACAGGAATCATACTGATTAAGTGGCTTTCACACAGATCCATGTTCAGCGGTATTATGACATAGAGAAAATAAACGGGATCAAATTTCAGTCTTAACGAGAACCTGCATGTTTTAGAAAAGATCCGAACAGGAATCATACTGATTAAGTGGCTGTCACACAGATCCATGTTCAGCGGTATTATGACATAGAGAAACAGGTTGTAGGCAGGTATAAAACTTAGTATGGTTTTCATCGCTTCTGTGATACGAATTAGGTTCAATTAAGCTCAAAATTTAGATGGACATCACATGAGAGATTGTGATGCTGCCTATCTACCATAACATACAATGACTGTTCTAGAGTCTTTTAGGCCTAATTACTTCACCGGTTAAGCGACAAAATCAGTTTATCTATCACTTTCCAAGGTTGGATCAATTTTCATTTTAACACCGTATTGAAACTTCTTGCGAAGTTATAGACTGAAAAATTATATCATTTCCCCAAAAAAAATTTTTTAATTCAAACGCCCCGATCAAGTCAAAGTCTTTAGGTAAACGGGTATCCTGAAGATCCAGCGGATCAGCCAGACCGACCACATACGAGTATGTGTCCCTTTGACTAAGTATGAACGACTAATTTTAAGCGAAAGAATAAAAACCCATCATAAACCGCCCCGTTCGCTTTCAGTCGTCTGGTTAATGGCTATCCTTGTAATCTACACGTAGATGTAAGGACCAAACATATCCTTGGGATATATCCTTCAAACTTGAGAAACCAACATAATTTTAAGCGATAGTGATGTTTTTTTTATGAAACAAGAGAAAACATGGTTACTCGGGATTGATCATCCCATTAAGGTCAACAAGATTTTGAAAACGGGTTCGGTCAAACGCTTTAGTAAAAAGATCGGCAAAATTATCCAGTGAATCAACCTTTTCAAGCAAAATTAATTTCTTCTCAGCACAATCCCGTATAAAATGATGACGAATGTTAATATGTTTAGTTTTACTGTGTTTAACGGGATTGTTAGTTACTGAGATAGCAGTAGTGTTATCAATGCAAATAGGAGTTTGAGTGAAATTTAGACCATAATCGCGCATTTTTTGTTGTATCCATAAAACCTGTGAGCAGCAGTTCGATGCTGCCACGTATTCTGCTTCGCATGTGGAAATGGCTACAGAGGTTTGCTTCTTGCACTGCCACGACACCAATCTTCCTCCGAGAAACTGACATACACCGATTGTTGACTTCCTGTTCTGATTGCAACCTTCATAGTCAGAATCGGTGTATGCTACCAAACCCAGTTCTCCCCCTTTCGAGTACCATAGTCCCAACTTAGGCTTTCCTTTTAGATACCGCAAGATTCTTTTCACTCCCTTCATGTGTGATTCCTTCGGGTTTGCCTGAAAACGAGCACAAAGACAAACTGCAAACATAATGTCAGGTCTAGATGCAATTAGATACATTAAAGAACCTACGATTGCCTGATATTGAGTGGGATCCACATCCTCATCACTGTCGAAATCAGCACCCAGTTTGAGGTTGACGCAGATTGGAGTGTCGAATGAGGTACTATCATCCATCTTGAAGCGTTTAAGCACATCATGGACATACTTCGTTTGGTGAATAAACATGCCATCTTTCTTCTGATCTACCTGCAATCCTAAAAAGAAAGTTAATTCGCCCATGGCGCTCATCTCAAACCTTTTCTTCATGACTGCTTCAAACTCCTGACACATAGTAACTCTTGAGGCAGCAAAGATGATATCGTCCACATAAACCTGAACGAGTAGAAAATCACCCCCTTTCCATTTGACAAACAAGGTACTGTCGATCTTCCCTCTCTTAAACCCATTCTCTAGCAAGTAATCTGACAAAGTTGCATAGTAGGCGCGAGGTGCCTGATGTAGCCCATATAATGCTTTGCTCAATTTGTACACATGATCAGGAAAATCTGGGTCAGGGAAACCCGGAGGCTGTTCAATATATACCACCTCATCGACTTTACCATTAAGAAACGCACTCTTCACATCCAACTGGAACACTTTCATCTCTTTGTGTGCAGCAAATGATAGAAACAGTCGAATTGCCTCCAGTCTGGCCACAGGAGCAAACACTTCGTTGTAATCGATTCCTTCCTGTTGATTAAACCCTTTAACTACCAATCTTGCCTTGTTGCGAATGATTATCCCCTTCTCATCTCTCTTACATTTAAAAACCCACTTTGTACCGATAGCGTTCACTTCTTGCGGTTTTTCAACTAACTGCCATACTTCCACTTCTCAAACTGTGCCAGTTCTTCCTGCATGGCTTCAACCCACGAGCTATCTTTCAGTGCCATTTGATAATTCTTTGGTTCAATCTGACTGATGAAGCAGGTTTACAAGCATTCATTTATAATACCCGTGTCCTTAATGCTTGCATACACACATGTGTGTTCATCCAAACTTCTTCTAGTACGTACACCATCAGAAGGATTACCGATCACATTCTCCAAAGGATGATTCTTGTAAATTTTGGTGGTCTGTACCGGACCAACTTCCAGATCATTTTCGAGATTTGAAGTGAGTTCATTAGAGTGATGTTGAGTGTGAAATGGATTATAGAATTCATCTTCATTTGAGACAGCTGGAGTTTCAACCACACTTGACGAGGTTGGTTGATTTTCATTATATTGCGGACGTTGCACAATGGTGTCCTCTTCATCATATAGCATCTGTGAGGCCATTTTCTCATCAATGTCTGCAAAATCCAAGTAAGGCACATTAAAAGATTTGAATAGCTTATCATAGTCGAAAGCCTCTGCCGGTCCCATGCTAGGCCTTGGTGATTTGTAACTAGTAATGTCAGTGTTACAGACCACCTCAACCTTGTTGTTTGATAGATTAGAGACTCTTCTGTTGAGTGTCCCAACAACATAGCCAACTAAAATACCTTCGTCAGCTTTCTCACCAAATTTAGAGTTAGTCTTTAATATCGAACATGGGGACCAGAAAGGTTCAAGACCTTTCAAATTTGGCTTTCTACCATGCATAAGTTCATAACATGTTTTATTTAATCTTTTAACAGTTAAAACACGATTAAGGATATAACAGGCTGTGGCAACAGCCTCAGCCCAGAACACCACGGGAAGTTTAGCATCTGCCATCATGGTTCTGGCTCCTTCGATTAGCATTCTATTCTTCCTCTCAGTTACTCCATTTTGTTGCGGAGTATACGGGGCGCTGTACTGATGTTCTATCCCTTTATGTAAGTAGAACATCTCCATCTGATAGTTCTTGAACTCTGTACCATTATCACTCCTGATGTACTTAACCTTTCTCCCAACAATATTTTCAACCTTGGTAATCAAGTTAATCACCAACTGAACTGTCTCATCTTTTGCCTTCATAAAGTATACCCAAGAGTATCGAGAGTAATCATCGGTTACAACCAAGCAGTATGATGTTCCACCTAGACTTTTTACATTCACAGGACCAAAGAGATCCATGTGAAGCAGATCTAAGGTGCTGAAAATTGAGTTAACCTTCTTGGAGTGATGAGCTTTCTTGTGCTGTTTTCCTTTCTTGCAAGATACACATTGATCTTCAAAATTGAAGTTCTTCAAAGGAACCCCTAGTACCAACCCATTCTTGACTATGTAGTTCATCTTACGGAGATGAATATGACCCATTCTTCGGTGCCACAAATCTGACTCAGATTCTGTTGCTTTTGACCGAAGACATGATTCTTCATTTGCCATCTCAGTTGATCTCATACCCATTACATACGTATTCTTTTCTCTTGGAGCTCTCATCACAACCCAGGTCTCTGGTATCAAGAAGCCAAGATAAAGTACGAGTGCCTCATCTTTAGTAAAATGAACGATGTATTCTTTGTCACAAATCTGAGAGACACTCAACAGGTTGTGTTTCAACTCTTCCACAAAATTCACTTTTTCCAACTTTATTCTTCCATTCGTCACAGTCCCAATACCACTAATTCTTCCTCCACTTTCTCCTGCGAAACTAACCCTTCCTCCTTGAACAGACTTCCAGTCACGTAACAATTTCTTGTTACCAGTCATGTGCCGGGAACAGCCACTGTCAACAACCCACATATTGTTTACAGCTCTGTTCGACTATTCCTGCACAATTAAAGAAATAGATTAAAATCTAGGACCCAAGACCTTCTGGTCTTGGTTTGATTAAACCTGTTATCTGGCATCCAGTACCTTGGTTGCCCAAAGTTAGTTTGAAGAGAGTTTCTGTAAGATCTGAAAGGAAAATTTCTAAATGACTGGCTATGAGGCCATCCTTCGTGAATTTCTAGCATTAATGGAATTATAATTGTTGGTTTGGTAATTTACTAGGAAAAAACGAGACTGATTTCTTTGAAATCTTGGATTAGTCCAATGATTGAAATTTGGTGTGTTAGCATTCTTAACAGTATCATAATTAGTATTCGTTTTATTCTCAGTCTTAGTAGGCCTCATATATCTAGATTTTCTCTATTTCAGAGGACAATCAGTGACAAGGTGTCATATCCTGTTGCATCTAAAACAACTTTTGTTCGAATTATTCTGGTTGTCTTGAACTTTCGTCTCAAAAGTTGTTGCGGATGTCGAGGTTGCGTTACTATCAGTTTGTGTAAGGCCCCGTTCCCGGTGCCTCACTTTAACGTCGGGTTTACTCATAAACACAGTTCTATAAATCAAAGTTTATTAAAACTTTTTGCGGAATATAAAACATCAATCATTCGTTACAAAAAAATTTAATCTTTTCTTTAAGAACATAACATAAAACATCATATTTAAAACATCATTTCTTCTATCTTCAGATGCCAGCCGTTCAACCCATGCCATGTGTCATCCTCATGTCGGCTCTCTAGTTTGCTCACCTGCGTGCATACTAAAAGTCAGCTACGCTGAGTGAGTTCTAGTTAATCAGGTAGCATACAATACATACACATATCATACATACTTACGTATCCGAAGATACATATTCATACTTAACCAGTTAACCTTATGTTCTACATATATACTTACTACTACCTACCTCAATCCACCGAGAGTATGTTCATAGTCCACCGTCTATACCTATACTCAAGGTCGTGAACATGAAAAAGGTCTGAAGTCCTTACCTATGCTCACCATTTATGGTACGTGCAAGGTCCGCAGTCCTTCCCTATACCATCCTACATCCACAACATGTACAAGGTCCACAGTCCTTCCCTATGTTGCAACCTAGTTCGTAGCACGTACGAGGTCCACAATCCTCCCCTATGCTACCGCAATACAATTACAGCACGTATAAGGTCCGCAATCCTTTCCTATGTTGGCTCATATATGAAGTACGTTTAAGGTCCATAATCCTTAACTACGTTCTCATCAACCATCTATAACACGTATAAGGCCCACAGTCCTTAACTACGCCATTACATGCCAAGTCCATGTCCAACGAAAGTTAGAGGGATTTGCCATCCTAACTTACTAAGTCGGATACCTCACCCATACATTACATATAACATTCATATATTTATAACCTGACAGTATGCGCAATATCCGAAGATCGTTCGCGTACCGACAAAAAATCGTTCATATCTATCACATATCATATATAGCATACACTTACCATTTAAGGTAAGTGTATTAACTGTCACATCGAGTATGCACACAGCCCCAAAAATATAACAAAGAAGTGCGGCTAGAAACTCATCTGGATCCTGTTTCTTTCTTCGTTTATCGTAATTCCCTTCTTTAATTGCGCCCTGCTAACTGTATATAGGGTACGCGTATTAATATTCATTCTACTTGCATTCCCGTTGGAAATGACTAAGTCTGATATGATCGGTTGGCCTTGTTTAGATTTCATTTACTTATTATATTTCTTACGAACCCTAATGTAAGGTTTTTAATTATTTTATTATTAATCTCTCCTTCCTAAAATATTTTATTATCATTATAAGACTCGATTATTTAAATATTCTTTTAATATTCTTTTCTTTATCGGGGTTACTTCATCTAACGAAAAGTCGTTATTTCGTTCTTTGTATTTCTTATGTTTAGTGCTCACACCCTTTAATTATTATATTTGTTTTAATCATCATATTTTGCTTTTATTTGTCAGCTAGTTCGTGTAAAAAGAAAAACATAACGGAACCTATGGAGTTGGCAAGGTCGGTTAGTTAGTTTATTATAACCCGAGTTATATTACCCATCTCCCCATCCAAGCCCGAACCCAAGTCCATCTTGTAAAGCCCAGCTGATCCATCATGACCGCCTAACCAATCCAGCCCATCTTGTACCCCTTCTGGCCCACTACTATCAAGCCCAATACCTTCATGTATACGAGTCAGTTAGAATAGATCTGGGCATAATCAGGTTCCATGTAATAGATTTAGTTGTTGTAATCGATCTAGCTTGTGAGCGAGCTCTATTGTAATCGATTGTATCTTTGTGTTCGAGTTTACCATTGTAATTGAGTTTAGGTGTAAACGAACACAACGTAATCGATGGGTTGTATCTGAACTAAACTGATTGATCTGCTAGATTGTAATCGAGTCTAATTGTATACGATCTCAGTGTAAGCGATTCATTGTAATCGATGCAAGATTGTGAGCGATTTTAATTGTAATCGATTCATTATGTAAGCGCGGCAGATGTAATCGATTTAGGATTGTATGCGAGGTGTATGTAGTCGATTCTTAGGTTATAGTTGATTGTAATCGAGTTGCTTTGTAACCACCATTGTAATCGAGCTGTTTTGTAAGCGAGTTTTGTTTGTTGTAATCGAATTCCAGGTTATAGTTGATTGTAATCGAACTTCGTGTACTTGAGTTTATGTGATCGATCTTCAATGTAATCGGGTTTATTGTGATCGAATTTAATATAATCGATCTTTCAGTGTATGCAATCTCCATTGAAATCAAGTGTTTGTATTTGTGATTGATAATTTGTGTTGCAGGTGAGTTCAATGTAATCGAATACTAATTGTGATCGAGGTGGGTGGGTATATGCATATTGTATGTGAACAATGTATGTATGTATTGTGGTGTATGCGATGATGATTCTGGGTGCCTCTCAACCCACAGCTATTTCATTATTGTTATCATCATCATCATCATTATTATTATTATTATTATCATTATTATTTGCATATAAACCTTTAACATGAAGCTATCTAACCTCTTAAGCGCTCTCGTGACTATTTTCGGGTAAGGCTTGACTCGGGAAATCATAAAGTTTGGATCTATAAGTTTAAAATGCTCAAGACTAGATCTAGGGTTCATTTTAAACGAGCCGTTCATAGTTACGAGTTCGTTAAGTCCCGTTTTATCAACAAGTTTCCAACTTTAATGTTCGTTTTTACCCGATCTACTCTTGTTTCAAGTTTCAAGGGCCAACGTTAATTAAAATGTAAACTTTAAAGATCAAGAACGTACATTCGAATGTTTTAGGTTACGGTTTAGCTTGGTTATCTTGTATTTAGCTTGTATATCGTAGATCTATCAATGTTTGGCTTGATATTGATCTTGGATCTTGTTTCTCTCTCTCTTGGTCGTTTATATATAGTAATGGAGGTGTGTGTGTGTTCTTGAGTGTGTAGAGATTTGTAAAGGATGGAAATGAGAGTTAGGGTTTTTAGGATGGTTTAAGGATATATTTATACTCCTCAAAGCCCATGGATCTAAGGCCCATCCCACCATCTTGATCCATTTTAATTACCCAAGTCCATAATTCTTTCTATATTTAATATTAATTAACTATTAACACTTGTTTATAATTTCATGGACTTTCATTTATCTATTATTTTATTATTTCTCTATTAATCCGAGTAACTATTGTTCCATCAATAAATTATATATTTAAATATTATTCTTTGAAAATCCGGGATGTTACAAGTCTTCCCTCCTTAAAGAGGTTTCGTCCCCGAAATCTAGCTTATTTCTTGAAAAAGGAACACTTCCTATATTCACGCACTCTATTGAATCGCCTTCGCTTTCTGGGTTATCCTTCTTACTCCTGACTTGCATTCATCGAGTGGTGATCATGTGCTTAAGCTATTAAGGTAGCTTGTCCATGAGGCCTTCGATGTACCAAGTCTAGTCTCGTCTTTCCAGGGGCTTCCTTTGATGCTTTTGTGACAATTTTTCAACTCTCTTAGCATATCTGACTACAAGCTCCAAGCGTGATCCTTCTTCATTACTTTCTGCGGTTGGAGTCATGATGTTTTCGTGTACCGCTCTGCCACAGATTCATAAAAAGGGTGTCTGTTTGACACGTGTCTTACCACAGCGTCCAGTACGTCCTCCTCGTTCCCGTCCCTTTGTAGCAGTCATTTATCTTATCTCTAAGGAAACACAAACGTTATCACTCTAGGAATTATTTAGTACATGATTCGTAAGGTAAGTAGTTAATGACGTTGATCAAGTGTAATTAATTATTTGCGTTACTCCTCAGGTTCTACATACTTCCATTCATGATTTCACTTGTGCTGGTTTCTACTCTTAAATAGTTAATCAATCAATATCAATTAATCCTATCCCTAACCTGCACTCATTCTTCATTTAGTCAATAAGCTAAAATTAACATACATTATTTACCCTACACTTTACCTTTACTGAGCTTACTGGAGTGACACATGGATATCTTGAACTGGCATCTTCTTTCTTTTCTTACTTTAATCCCATTCTCTGTTCGAGTCTAAGCATATAGGATGCTTAAATCTCTCGAACTTTGCTCCGATACCAACTTGTAAGGCCCCGTTCCAGGTGCCTCACTTTAACGTCGGATTTACTCATAAACACAGTTCTATAAATCAGAGTTTATTAAAACTTTTCGCGGAATATAAAACATCAATCATTCGTTACAAAAAAATTTAATCTTTTCTTTTAAAACATAACAAAAAAAATCATATTTAAAACATCATTTCTTCTATCTTCATATGCCAGCCGTTCAACCCATGCCATGTGTCATCCTCATGCCGGCTCTTTAGTTTGCTCACCTGCGTGCATACTAAAAGTCAGCTACGCTGAGTGAGTTCTAGTTAATCAGGTAGCATACAATACATACACATATCATACATACTTATGTATCCGAAGATACATATTCATACTTAACCGGTTAACCTTATGTTCTACATATATACTTACTACTACCTACCTCAATCCACCGAGAGTATGTTCATAGTCTGCCGTCTATACCTATACTCAAGATCGTGAACATGAAAAGGGTCCGCAATCCTTACCTATGCTCACCATTTATGGTACGTGCAAGGTCCGCAGTCCTTCCCTATACCATCCTACATCCACAACACGTACAAGGTCCACAGTCCTTCCCTATGTTGCAACCTAGTTCGTAGCACGTACGAGGTCCACAGTCCTCCCCTATGCTACCGCAATACAATTACAGCACGTATAAGGTCCGCAGTCCTTTCCTATGCTGGCTCATATATGAAGTACGTATAAGGTCCACAATCCTTAACTACGTTCTCATCAACCATCTATAACACGTATAAGGCCCACAGTCCTTAACTACGCCATTACATGCCAAGTCCATGTCCAACGGAAGTTAGAGGGATTTGTCATCCTAACTTACTAAGTCGGATACCTCACCCATACATTACATATAACATTCATATATTTATAACCTGACAGTACGGGCAATATCCGAAGATTGTTCGCGTACCGACAAACAGTCGTTCATATCTATCACATACCATATATAGCATACACTTACCATTTAAGGTAAGTGTATTAACTGTCACATCGAGTATGCACACAGCCCCGAAAACATAACAAGGAAGTGGGGCTAGAAACTCACCTGGATCCTGTTTCTTTCTTCGTTTATCGTAATTCCCTTCTTTAACTGCGCCCTGCTAACTGTATATAGGGTACGCGTATTAATATTCATTCTACTTGCATTCCCGTTGGAAATGATTAAGTTTGATATGATCGGTTGGCCTTGTTTAGATTTCATTTACTTATTTTATTATTAATCTCTCCTTCCTAAAATATTTTATTATCATCATAAGACTAGATTTTTAAATATTCTTTTCTTTATCAGGGTTACTTCATCTAACGAAAAGTCGTTATTTCGTTCTTTGTATTGCTTATGTTTAGTGCTCACACCCTTTAATTATTATATTTGTTTAATCATCATATTTTGCTTTTATTTGTCGGCTAGTTCGTGTAAAAAGAAAAACGTAACGGAACCTATGGAGTTGGCAAGGTCGGTTAGTTAGTTTATTATAACCCGAGTTATATTACCCAACTCCCCATCCAAGCCCGAACCCAAGTCCATCTTGTAAAGCCCAGCTGATCCATCATGACCGTCCAACCAATCCAGCCCATCTTGTACCCCTTCTGGCCCACTACTATCAAGCCCAATACCTTCATGTATACAAGTCAGTTAGAATAGATCTGGGCATAATCAGGTTCCATGTAATAGATTTAGTTGTTGTAATCGATCTAGCTTGCGAGCGAGCTCTATTGTAATCGATTGTATCTTTGTGTTCGAGTTTACCATTGTAATCGAGTTTAGGTGTAAACGAACACAACGTAATCGATGGGTTGCATCTTAACTAAATTGATTGATCTGCCAGATTGTAATCGAGTCTAATTGTATACAATCTCAGTGTAAGCGATTCATTGTAATCGATGCAAGATTGTGAGCGATTTTAATTGTAATCGATTCATTATGTAAGCGGGGCAGATGTAAACGATTTAGGATTGTATGCGAGGTGTATGTAATCGATTCTCAGGTTATAGTTGATTGTAATCGAGTTTCTTTGTAGCCACCATTGTAATCGAGCTGTTTTGTAAGCGAGTTTTGTTTGTTGTAATCGAATTCCAGGTTAGAGTTGATTGTAATCGAACTTCGTGTACTCGAGTTTATGTGATCGATCTTCAATGTAATCGGGTTTATTGTGATTGAATTTAATGTAATCGATCTTTCAGTGTATGCGATATCCATTGAAATCAAGTGTTTGTATTTGTGATTGATAATTTGTGTTGCAGGTGAGTTCAATGTAATCGAATACTAATTGTGATCGAGGTGGGTGGGTATATGTATATTGTATGCTAACAGTGTATGTATGTATGTATTGTAGTGTATGCGATGATGATTCTGGGTGCCTCTCAACCCACAGCTATTTCATTATTATTATTATTATTATTATTATTATTATTATTATTATTATTATTATTATTATTATTATTATTATTATTATTATTTGCATATAAACCTTTAACATGAAGCCATCTAACCTCTTAAGCGCTCTCGTGACTATTTTCGGGTAAGGCTTGACTCGGGAAATCATAAAGTTTGGATCTTTAAGCTTAAAATGCTAAAGACTAGATCTAGGGTTCATTTTAAACGAGCCGTTCATAGTTACGAGTTCGTTAAGTCCCGTTTTATCAACAAGTTTCCAACTTTAATGTTCGTTTATGCCCGATCTACTCTTGTTTCAAGTTTCAAGGCCCAACGTTAATTAAAATGTAAACTTTAAAGATCAAGAACGTACCTTCGAATGTTTTTAGGTTACGGTTTAGCTTGGTTATCTTGTATTTAGCTTGTATATCATAGATCTATCAATGTTTGGCTTGATTTTGATCTTGGATCTTGTTTCTCTCTCTTTTGGTCGTTTATATATAGTAATGGAGGTGTGTGTGTGTTCTTGAGTGTGTAGAGATTTGGAAAGGATGGAAATGAAAGTTAGGGTTTTTAGGATGGTTTAAGGATATATTTATACTCCTCAAAGCCCATGGACCTAAGGCCCATCCCAGCATCTTGATCCATTTTAATTACCCAAGTCCATAATTCTTTCTATATTTAATATTAATTATCTATTAACACTTGTTTATAATTTCATGGACTTTCATTTATCTATTATTTTATTATTTCTCTATTAATCCGAGTAACTATTGTTCCATCAATAAATTATATATTTAAATATTATTCTTTGAAAATCCGGGATGTTACAGTTTGTCTCACATATGGTGGGACAAACGGATTTAGGGAAGATTTCTTTTCATCAAACTTATAGTCCTCCCCTCGTTTTAGTAACACAACCTCTTCTTTTATCTCACCCAATTCGGACGACTTGTCCGAATTTGACGAGACATAACTTGAGACCGAACTTGTGACATTAGAACTTGTCTTACTCGTTTCACTCTCATTAAATTCAGTTTCTTTAGCAGAAACTTTTATTGGAACTGTCTGACTAATTTCAACATTCGCAGATTGCTGATTACTAGGATTATATGTATAGTTATTGTTGTATGGTGGTGGAACTTCTGAGAATCCAATTCCCCCTTTGTTAACCGGGGAACGTTGAACACTTATGATGTGATCTAACATCGCAGAAGAATTTCTAAATTGTTCAATTTTTCTGTTCCGTTCCACCACTTTTACCTGGTAATCAGCTATCTGTTTATCTTTTTCAGCAATTAGTTTGGTCTTTTCTTCTAACACTTCATAACTAAGATCAATCACTTGTATTTTTTCAGCTAGGGTGGCTTTAAGACTTCTGATATCTTTTTCACTGGCTTTTATTTTTACCGAGTAGCTGTTTTCTTTAGTTTTAGAATAGTGATGTTCTTCTTTTAAAATTTTAAATTGAGTATCCAAACTAACAAATTGATCAGTTAATGCTTTCAATTGATCAGACAGTTTTTCACAATGTTCACAATGAGATTCAGAACATACCTCTGAGAGTTGATCGTTCACTTCTGCCATGTATGATTGATCTTCCCCCGTCTCTTTGTCACTTCCTCAAGTTTCGATGTTTACCAGATTTTCCTGTTCGAACAACTCCTCAACTTGTATATTCCAGTTGTATCCACCGTTTTGTTGAGATACCATAGCCTTATTTTCACTTCCACTTCCATTCTGTTGAGCAGGCCTGTTTTGGCTTCGTTCGACTCTCTCATTTGTACACTCTTTAGCAAAGTGACCATTTTGTTAACAGTTATAACAACGAACTTTTGACTTATCAAACCCCGGTCTTTCTCCAACGAACTTTCTACCAGTTTTCTTCATAAAACTCTTTACCCTTCTTACTATCATAGCCATCTGCCACTGCAGATCCATTTCTTCCAGATCATCAACGTCGATCTGATCATAGTCTTCATCCAAAGTTGCAGGGTCGACTATTTTTCCTTTGATGTAATTCTCATAAGATGCAATGAAGGAGGCATAAAGAGCAAACTGTTGTTCAGCTGATTTCACACTCATAGGCATCTGTGAGTAGTTCTTGCTAGAAGCATTGGTTGAGAAATTACCAGTTGTGGTTTGAGGTTTTGAGGAACTACTACCTCCTGCTACAAAACATACGTCACCATCCATATTGAGAATCACATGACCATCTGGAGTGGAGTTTGGTTCCCCCTATGAGTAATAGGCAGTGGATTCTATTTTTGAACTTGAGTTTGAAGTGACTTTAGCACCATATATTCCCGGATCCTGAACCTGATCAGTAGGTGTCTCATTTCGAACCATGTTAAGTTCAAAATTCCGTTACTTATTTACCACCGTCTCCAAATAAATCTTCTCAAAGTCCTTTTCTCTCATCAGAACAGTGTACATCTCCCATTTTGGTGGGAGAGCATCAAGAAGCTTTTCCACTATCTCTTCTTCCTTGTATTCAATGGAGTAGTTATTTAGCTCGGTCATCAGATGATAATATCGTGTGATGATGTCATCAAGTGATTCATTTTTCAGATACTTAAATACTGAGAATTAGGTTTTCAACAGCTTTGTTTTGGAGGTTCGTATCCCAACATTCCCTTCATATCTATTCTCTAGTACTTCCCACAGCTCTCTAGCAGTTTTGTATTTTTTGAAAGTATGAAGAATCTCTTGTGGAAGTGCCATCGTTATAGCTGCATGCGCTTTACTTTCTGCCTCATACATTTTCTTTTCATCATCTTCCATCTTACTGTACTTCTTAATCTGTTCACGACCTTCAAACATGGATGTTGGTGGAATGTACTCGTCTTGAATGCAGACCCACATCTTTGCGTCTTGATACTTCACATACTGTTCAAATCTATCTTTCCATGCAACAAAATCAGTACCTTTAAGCAGTTTTGGAGCTTTAGTTGATGAACCAGCTTCAACCTCTATCTTTGCCAGTTCAGTGATGTTTATCGAAGTCATACTTGAACGAAACGAGGCTTAGAACTTAAAAATAAGATTTTGTGTGCAATATGCAGCGAAGTTTCTACAACTTCGCTTGTAACTTTGCTTTAGATAACTTCGCAGACTCCAAACTTCACTACTTAACAACTTCGCTTTCTCCACAACTTCGCTGACTATCTAACTTCGCTAGTTACACAGCTTCGCTAGTCACAACTTCGCTGAAACTCTATATCTTCGCTAAAACCCTAGTATGGGCGACAGCAACTTCGCCAGAAGAACAAAGGAGTTTTGCAGGTAAGGTTGGTCGATTTTGAGGGACGCGAGGGTGATTTGAAGGTGTATTTGATGAGTGATGAGGAACAACTGACAAAAACGAGGTTATTCAACGTAGAATAGTTCCGCGAATTGTCTCCGGGCCGATGGTGATCGATACGAGATCCGCACGATGTCTAGGAATGCGGAATCCTCTTAGACTTGTTTATGGTGCAAGAAGACGAAGAACATTATAACACAAACGAAATAAATGAATCTGCAGATCCTTTATATAATAATTAAAACGCATTACATACTGAACGAGAAAACAAATTACGGCAGACCCGAGGTGAGCTCTACCTCGGGTCTGCCCACGCGACTCTCACTTTCTATTTCTCTCTATGCAACTAAACAACTGAACAATTGAACTACTAACATTTTTTTTGGATGACCAAACCCTAAACATGACCCGTATATATAGATACACAAACTCGCGGACTTGGGCTTGGGCCTCTAGGTGAAGTTGTTCCTAACTTCACCAACACGTGAAGTTTTTCTAACTTCACCAACACGTGAAGTTGTTCTAACTTCACCTATGACGAAGTTGGCTCCCTCCATAGCTTCTCCCATCTAGTCGGAATTTCATAGTAACGGTCACAAAATGCACCAACAGACTCCCCCTTGACCGTTGCTCTCAATTCTAACAAACACAAAAGATCATCTGTTACAAAACATGCACCAACAGACACCCCCTTAACTGATGATCTTCTGTGTTCTTCTTTTGCAACATAACAGTAGTGTCTGAATCTGTCTTGTAGCTTTACAAATCTACCAATCACCTGACATCTTCCATATCAGATCTCCCCATCAGTGTAAGCCCCTCTGAACTATATCGATCGAGATCTTTGACCTGCATCACAGTGCCTAATCGATCATCTCAACCATTCGGTTAGTAAGATAAGGTTCAATCTTCAACTACTCAACAGCAAATGATCACTTTCATCACTAAAACACCTTGACAGAATCTAACACACTTGACCATAAATATATAACGGGTTTCCTTATTTGATATTGCAAGCCACTAAAATTGGCCTTACAATCACTCCTTGACTTATGATATCAAAAACTTCGTTGAACCATGTCTCGCATCTTCACGAATAAACCCGATAAAGCCGAAGCATCTTCAATCCCCTGGGATAACGATCAAATGGCTTTCTTATTATTTCCGAGAATGAAATTATTTAAGTAGCTCACTCCTAATAAATAAGTATCCCAGATACTCGTATCCCATGTTTTCAGGTTGAGAGCTTAAACAATTTAATTCCCGATTAAATCCAAATTGTTCAAAAATTTTCACCTTAATAAATAAGCATCTCGGATGCTCGTATCCCACATTTTCAGGATCCAAGTGTCGAACGCCTTGAAAGTAACATCAATAATATGCTTTGAACACGATCCAATAATGACGAAAACCCAAACAAAATTTGACTTTCTTCAGTTGGTCAACTCCAAAAAAAGATATTATCACCAATTTTTATTTTTTTTATTTATTTTTTTTTGGGAAAATCATATCTTAAACTTTGGAGGAAAGGAAAACATATCGTTAGACTGACCTACGGGTCAACATCGCATAACTTCTCCTGTGAACTTCACCTGATAACTTCACCACCTGTTAACTTCACCACCAGATAACTTCACCCTTTGTTAACTTCGCTCTTCATTAACTTCGCCCTTCATTAACTTCGCCTGGCATTAACTTCACCTGACTTTAACTTCGTCTGGCTATAACTTCGCCTGGCTTTAACTTCACCACCTACTAACTTCGCCAAAACCCTAAAATTCGATCGACAACTTCGCCAAAACCCTGTAACTTCGCCGTTTCCGTCTTCCCCAACTAAAATCAAATCTGAAACGTGTCAAAAACACCAAAACGTAGATCTTGAACCATAGCATAAGAGCCTAAGGCTCTGATACCACTTGTAAGTTCCCAGCCGGAATTACACAGGAGTATCTCGTAACACGAGGGTGCGGAATCCCCAAGTATACGATACGAGTGTCGAGACGATTAATACGTTAAATATAAGCAAACACAAGAGGATATATGATAATACTTGTTATATTGCAATGTGTATTAGCCAAATAACCAAACACGTGATTCAGAGAATCACAAAACCAATCATTCAAAAGTCTTACAAAAACAGCCGAAGATAGGGTTTATATAACTCGACAACTTCGCCTAACATACTAGGCGAAGTTGTCTTAACTTCGCTAACTTCAAGTTCGCTAAAACATAAGGCGAACATATAGAACAAGTTCAACACAAAATAACCAATCTAAACGATTATAGACACTAATAAACACGAGATACTGAACTACTGATATCATGCACCAACAGCCCTACAATTTGTGTTTTAAGTTTAGTTTTAGGAAAATTCCCAAAATAGGTATTTATGAAAACAAATTTCAAGTTTTAGGTATCATTTTGAAAGAATTCCATATACAGGTATTATAAACTATATGTGATGAATATATTATGTTAACACACGAGTAGTTTGAAGAGCCAATTAAAACATGCCACGCGGTCATAAAGTAACCGTGACGACCACGTTCACTAATAATTTAGTCGCCACAACTAAAGAAGTTGCATGCCTCGTTATCAATGCTCACGAGTACTGAAAAATCGTTTTGTTATGACGAGTATGTCACACCCCAACCTACGGCGGAAATGACGGGAAGTGAGCTGATGCTCACAGCTCTCAAGGTACTATCATACAAAGTTTAGAATTATAATATCTATTATTCCAATTTAAATAATCCAACAATTTCCAAAATTGAAAGTTATGCTCCATAAATAACATAAATAGAAACAAAATATAATCAAGCTCTTGTTATCTTCTCTCTAACATGCAACCCTAAGTTTTCTTCAAATGAATTTGATAATCAAATCACACGATGACCTGCATATGCGTTAAAAATTCAATAATTTTGTCAACACTAGGTTGAATGAGTATATATTAAATATAAAAAATGCAAACTGTATCAAGTGAGATAAGCAAATTAACCAATTGAGCAAGTAAATATATTGTCGGTAAGCTCGATGCCATATGAATTGGACGAAGGCTAACACGACGGTCGTATGATCAAACTATTCTGAGAATATGTCGAAACTCTCCGAAATGTATTCAAATAAAGCATATAATCATATAACACGTTAGGGATAAATTGTTAAACATACATGACTAACAGTTGCAAGTTGAGTAATATATAGTAATAAAATATATACAAACGCATATGTCTCCAAAACAGTAAAAAGAGGGGAATGAGATACTCACCTTATCAAACGAGCAAACAGGAATAATAATAAAATAAGAATGAAGAAGGTAGATTGAGCTTCGACGATATAGCCTAATAAAAGATTATTTTCGGAAACAAACATAAGGATTTGTCGGATGGAAATAGAGTTTGACGATCAATTATAATTTTGTTAAATATATATTACTTAGTCTTATTATTTTATAGATCGTTTAAATCTTGTCACCTATTTTAACTAGTATATTTAATATTATAATTAAAATTATTATGTAAAAATATATAGACAATATATATAAGTATAAAAAAATTAATTAAATATATATATATATATATATATAAAATACATATTTGTGATATAAAAAGTCAATTTTAATCATATATATATATATATAACAAAACTTTATATATAAATACCTTAAATATTTAGATATAAACAAGTTTTATTATTATTATTATCATTATTATTATTATTATATAAATACATATATATATACATACATATGTACACATATATAAGATTTTTAGTGAAGATATCGAAAACCACATGTAACATTGACGGTATTTATAAAAATACTGATTATTTAATATATTTATAAATTTACAGTTCAAGGTAAACAATTAAAAAGATATTTAACATATTGATTTAAATAATCTGCAAAAATAAAATGCAAAACGGGTTGTGAGAGGTTAGAACCCGTTTTAAAAACACACTGCCCTACACCCAAAAGACACTATGAACCCTAAAAAAATCTGATCGGCCAATACGTAATTCGTTTGGCTGATTAACCATAGGCTTAATCAAGACAACACATAGACAAGTTTAACCATATAATTATTTACCTGTTTTGATGCTTAGTTGCAGGCTAACAAAGCTGCTATGACGTCGGCCAAACAAGAATCAAAAACACAAATCAAACGACCACGATAATATAATTAAGTTTAGGGGTTAGATTGACGATTGAATAAGGATCAAGTCTGTAGATTTAATTGAATTATAAAGCTCGTTATGCTATAGAATGATGATCAAAGGGTGTCGGCTAGGTATATCAAGAAAGACATATCATTTGTGATCGATTAACCAAATTAAGAATGTCGTTGGCCGAAATAGGCACGTATAATGTATCCAAAGATTCAATTTCCAACTTAGTGATGAGAATTGAGGTCCAAGCTAAACAATTGGGTCTACGGGTTCAACAATTGGGTTGCGGGTTTGGGTTGAAAATGGGATACGGGTCTAAGATGGATCATAATAATATTAATATATATTATTTGCATTTTAGTCCCTGAATTAAGAAGATGGAAACATAATTGGGTTAAAGATTAGTTTATGGGTGAAATGGTAATATCTTGAAAGTTATATATATATATATATATATTAAATTTATAATTAAACAATAAGATTATAATAATTAAATAACTTGATAAACGTGATATATTATTGAAAAAAATAACCTGAACTTGGAAACGTGTCGGGTAACGGTTAATAGAATAATAAGTTAAGACCTGAGTTGTTACAGTCTCCCATACATAAGGGAATTTCATCCCAAAATTAAAGAATACTATAACATCACCATTACATTTTGAGGAAAATAAATTTTAAATATGATTTAAAACTAATCATAATACAGAACTTTGAATAGTTGAAGCAACGCTCCAAATGAAAATCCGATAAGGGCACTTATATATAGGATGTACCAGCGGCGTATCCACCATAATCTCATCATCTTTACATTTGTACCGTTATCTCAACTACTTAGGATTTTATATTATGACACACAATTATTTTGGATTATAATTTCCATGCGAGGACTTTGGTAATTATGTGTCGACCCATAATTACTTAGACCGTCGGATGGTCCACATAACTCGTCCTATTGTGTGGGTTACAAACATTTAAAGAACATGATATTGAGAAAACAAAAGTTTTAAGGAGTTTTAATTATAAAACTAGAAAATCATCAATGTATAAAACAATTTTAAAAGTTGCAGTGGATTTTAATAAAGCAAATAAATTTCTAAAACATATTTTACACGTAAATGTATAAGTATTTAAAGTTGAAAAGAGATCACTTATTAATAGCTGGGGTTAATAAAATGGGTTATGATGGATGAGGGTAAGGAAATAAGATAGAGGTAGGCTTCAATAAAAAATTACTTAAATAACATAAGCTTTTTTCATGAGGTAAAACATGCAAATGATAAGGTTCAAATTGAAATAATCTAAGGCCAGAAAGAGGCGTTACAATTCATAATTAAGAAAATACAAGATAAATTAAGATAGAAAAAGAAAACAGCAAAAGTCATCGGAGTCCTTGTGTAGCTTAGTTGATTTGACTTGAAGGACATGGGGTTGATGGGTTAGAACTTGGTGAGCATGGGTAAAGTAGTAGGGTGTAGTCATAGTTTGAGCTTGATGGACATGGATAAGTTGAGGGAACATATTACGAAGATGATTTGGGTCTCCACAATGATAGAAATCACGGGTACTAGGAACACCGGGTTGAGCATGTGGGGCGGCTTGTGCAATAGGCGGGACACAACAAGTGTTAGAAAGGTGGCCATAACGATTGCCTTGGGTGCATAGTCGGCAAGGGGTTTGAGCATAGTGATGAAAGTTACACTTAGTGCATAGGGGATGGGGTCCGACATAGGCCATTTTGTTCCGGGCATTTTGGTTAGGAGGAGGTTGGTTATTGGGTTGGTTAACAACATAGTTCTGATGGTTGGCTTTACGCTTATTTGTGTGGTTGTTATTGCAAGGATTGTTGTTGTATGAAGCAGGGTTGGGTTCGGCTTTAGCATCAGAGGATGAGTCGGTTTCAGTCTTGTCGGGGATAGACTTGGAATCCTTGCGGGAAAAGGTTCCATCCCTAGCATGACTGTTGGTGAGGGAAGCAGCTAGGTCCATAGATTCACCAATGGTTAAGGGATCACGACTCACCACTGCATCACAGAAAATGTTTGGCAAACCGCGAATGTATTTCTGAATGCCGCGGCTCGCGGGGGCTACAAGGTGGGGTACGATTCGGCTAAGTTCACAGAAGCGGTTGGAGTAGGTGGAGTTATCCCCACTATCTTGCTTGAGCTCCCAAAACTTGGCCTCAAGCCATTGCAGCTCATGATCAGGGCAGAACTCCTTCTTTATCGCCTCTTTGAGGTCCTCCCAAGGCATGGCTACAACTTAATCGGATCCCTAGTCGGCCTTCAAAGCATTCCACCGTATGATTGCCCGGTCCTCGAACATGCTCGAGGAAAACTTAGTCCGTTTAGCGTCCGGGCATGCATAGTGGATGAACACATTCTCCATCTTTTCAAACAATTGCAGTAGATTGGTGGCATTTTCCCACCATGAAAGGAAGTAGGTTTGGTAATCAAGAAGTTACAACACTCATAGTTGTTTGGTGCGGCCGAAATAGCAGATCCATTGGAGTTGAGGCTTTGGATTTAGGTGATGATTGTGGGGATAGAAACAGCAAACTCCTTCGTGATTCTAGCAGCCAAGCGGCGATCGTAAGAACTAGAGAAACGTTGATGAAGACGATGGTTAATTAGTGAAGACATTCTTTGATGACCAAAAATAAAGATTTATAATTTGAAGGGTAAGTTGAGGAAATCATTTAAATAATAGAAGATTAGTCGTTTTATATAACTTATAGAAACTTTTATGAATGGGAATATCATGAGGAATAAGAGTAAGGGGTACATTGCGTAGATATTTATGAGTTGATGTAGTATAATGATTAATGCGTGATAAATATATGAGGAAATCAAGTCAGTTTAAAAGTTAAAGTTTTTGTTGGTTAAGTTAACTTTATGATAAACTAACGAAATGTATTTATGGATGTTGGCCTCCCATGAGCTTTCCATGGCAATTTGAAAGGTCAAACAAAAACTAACAAACAAAAGTAATTAAGTTGGACGGTCCATGAGCGTTACATGGCATTTTAAATGTACCAACTAAATAACGATTTAAAACAAGTGAGTTGGACTACCCATGAGCGTTACATGGAATTTTAACTGTCCCAAAAAATTAACGAATTATCAATACAATGAAGTTGGACAAACCATGGGCGCTCCATGGCATTTTAATTATACCAACTTAAATAACGAACTAACGAAATAAAATTTGTGTAGTTGGATTATCCCGTGAATCACCATGTATAATTACTTGAATAAAAACACAAAACAAATTGAGAAATGGATAGTAGGAGAGCCCATGGGTTCCATGGATTTTTCACCCAACTAACCATTTAAATATCAAAACACGATAATCAGAAAGACCGAATTTAGCCACGAACCACCGTGAATTCGGTTTAAAACAACCAAAGGTGTCATTCATATGAAAGTTGTGTTCCCGCTTTGGCCTATAAGCTCGAGTACTATGGTCAGGTTATCCTCTAGGTAAGGAATAGTGTCTTACCTTGGGTTCTCAGAACTGGTTTGCCAAGGCCCAACTCACAGTACTCTCCCACTTCCAGTTACTACAAGAACTTGTCATACTACCTAGCCTTGAGGTGAAGAGTAAAAACAAAATTGGGGAATTCTAAAGGAATTTCCCAAGAAATAAAAATCAATCTAATTTGATTTAAAATAATTACGAAAAATTTTCTTTGAAGGTTGAGGCATAGCCTCGGAGTTGTGTGTGTGTGCATGACAATATAATGATAAGCAAAAATAATTGAACCAGGGAAAGTTGTAGCAGTTAATTTGAACACATAAGGCAAACATATAAGCACATATAGGGCTCCTAAGCATGTTACTATGGCACCACTAACGACCTATCTTAAACCTTCGGTTATGATACCAATCTGTCACACCCCAACCTACGGCGGAAATGTCGGGGCGTGAGCTGATTGGTCAAAGCTCTCAAGGTACTATCATGCAAAATTTAGAATTATAATATCTATTATTCCAATTTAAATAATCCAAAAATTTCCAATTTCAAATTACGTACTCCATAAATAGCATAAATAAAACAAAATATAATCAAGCTCTTGTTATCTTTTCTCTAACATGCAACCCTAAGTTTTCTTCAAATGAATTTGATAATCAAATCACACAATGACCTGTATATGCGTTAAAAAATACAATAATTTTGTAACACTTGATTGAGTGAGTAAAACACCAGATAAGTGGATATATATTAAATATAGAAAAATGTAAACTGTATCAAGTGAAATAAACAATTTAACCAAATGAGCAAGTAAATATGTTTCCGGTAAGCTCGATGCTAGGTGAACTGGACGATGGCTAACACGACGGTCGTATGAACATAATATTATGAGAATATGTCTGACCTCTCCGAAATTAAAGCATATAAGCATATAACACGTTAGTAATATATAGTAATAAAATATCTACGAATGCATATGTCCCTATAATAGTAAAAATGAGTAAAAAGATGTGAGTAAGATACTCACCTTGTCAGACGAGTAAACGGGAATAATAATAAGAAGAATGAAGACGTAGATCGAGCTTCGACGATATAGCCTAATAAAAGATTAAGCTCGGAAACAAACATAAGGATTTGACGGATAGAAATAGAGTTTGACGATCGATTATAATTTTGTTAAATATATATTACTTAGTCTTGTTATTTTATAGATCTTTTAAATCTTTTCATCTATTTTAACTAGTATATTTAATATTATAATTAAAATTATATTGCAAAAATATATGTTTATATAATATATATGTATAAAAAGTTAATTAAATATATATGTACAATACACATTTATGATATAAAAAGTCAATTTTAATCATATATATATAACAAAACTTTATTTATAAATACATTAAATATTTAGATTTAAACAAGTTTTATTATTGTTATATATATATATATATATATATATATATATGTGTGTTTAAGTTCAGGAAATAAATGATATTAATGCGAGAAATGCAAGAAGTTATTCTAACCAATCAAAAAATTCCTTTTTATTTATTTTTTTAATTAATTACAAGGGTATCATTGTAAAATTTCAACTGCTTTATTTGGTAGGTATTCAAATTTGGAAGTTTTGAATACCATTTTTAATTGAAAGTTACAAATCAATTATTTTTATATTTAAATGTGTTTTTTTATCTTCTTATTCAAAAATTTTGTTAATCTATTTTTTTTAACAACTTTCTGAAAATAGCCATTATTATTGCATCATATTAATTTATATATAATAACTTATGCAAACCATATTAATAACCTACACATATATTCATATTAACCTACACAAACCATACTAGTAACCTACATCTTAGAAATGCCACAATCACATACCGTAATACTACCTAACCGAATATAGTAACCTACACAAATTATTCATACTAACCTACATATTATTTTAATAACCTACATCATTTAAAAACACTACATGTCATCAAACCCGTGCACATACATATCCTACCAAATTTCCTACACAATACAATAAATATCCTACACAATAGTACTTTTTGACATTATACAGTGCCTAAGCTACAAACTTCTGTTTTAAATGTTAATTTATTTATGTATTTTAATCATTAAAGTTAAGAACGATGTGTAGAGTAATAAAAGATGGCATGTGTAGTAGAAATGATGGTGCCTTTACACAAACCGATATTGAGTGTGGTTATTGAAAGTGAGAAATAAAATGTTGTTGTGAAGAAATGAATGATAATGAGAAACAAATTATTTATTGAGTAATTTGTTAAAAAGTATAATACAAAACAAGACATTGATAATAAATATTGTAAAATAATTAATGATTTTAGAAATCGTGATTTGGTTTCTAGGAGTACTACGAATTCAATTTTGAGAGATTCTATTTTTGATTAATAGTTATTTGTAAATAATTAGTGTTTCTATAAATCGTGATTTGGGGCATTTAAAATAACTTCTATGTAAAATTCCAAATTGCCCTTTTCATATTAAAAACCAATTAAATGAGATTATTATTAATTACTAGTTTTCCATTTCCATTATCTACCATTGATTAAAAAAATCAATGGTCCACATTGATTTCTTACACTTTTACAATAAAATGATTTCTCTCTTGAACCATCCCATATATATATATATATTTATACATATATATGTACACATATAAGATTTGTAGTGAAGATATGGAAAAACAAGTGTAACATTAACGATATTTATAAAAATATTATTTAATATATTTATAATATATATAGTTTAAGCCAAAAATTAAAAAGATGTTTAACATATTGTTATAAATAATCTTCAAAAATAAAATGCAAAACGGTCTAGGAGGGATTCGAACCCGCGCCTCCCAGCCAAGCAGTGCCTTATCCATCACACAACAGTCAACTGGGATGGTGTGTTTGTTGTTACAAACCTGGTCACAATATTTTAAAAACACACTACCGTACACCCAAAAGATACTATGAACCCTAGAAAAATCCAATCGGTCAATACGTAATTCGTTTGACCGATTAACCATAGGGTTAATCAAGACACACATAGACAAGTTTAACCATATAATTATTTACATGTTTTGATACTTAATTGCAGGCTAACAAAGCTACCATGCCGTCGGCCAAACAAGATTCAAAAACACAAATCAAATGACCACGGTAATATAATTAAGTTTAAAGGTTAGATTGACGATGGAATAAGGATCAAGTCTGTAAGTTTACTTGAATTATAAAGCTCGTTATGATATAGATTGATGATTAAAGGGTGTCGTCTAGGTATATCAAGAAAGACGTATCAATTGTGTTCGATTAATCAAATTAAGAACGTCGGTAGGCCGAAATAGGCATGTATAATATATCCAAAGATTCAATTTCCAACTTAGTGACGAGACTTGAGGTCCGAGATAAACAATTGGGTCGCAGGTTTGGGTTGAAAAATGGGTAAACGGGTTCAAGATGGATCATAATAATATTAATATATACTATTTGCATTTTTGTCCCTGAATTAAGAAGATGGAAACATAATTGGGTTAAAGTTTAGTTTAGGGGTGAAATGGTAATATCTTGAAAGTTATATATATATATATATATATATATATATATATATATATATATATATATATATATATATATATATATCTATTAAATAAATAATTAAACAATAATATTATAATAATTAAATAATTCGATAAACGTGATATTTTATTGATAAAAATAACCCGAACATGAAAACGGGTCGGGTAACGGTTACTAAAATAATAACTTAAGACCCGAGTTGTTCAGAGTAGATTACAAATTTTCGATTCATGAGTAATTTACTAAACTAACCATGACGAGTTTTTTGGTTTACCAAATACATCGAACCTGTTAGTTTTACAAGAAACTAACCGGACCAATTAGATTGAAAGCTCAATTAGTCATTACGAGTAGATCTAGGTCAACGACTAGTTCTTGCGGTAAACATTTCCTAAACGAGTATGTTATTACTAGTTAACCTGTCGCAACTAGTTTGAGCTTACAATCTACGCGTGGCTTCTTGTTTTAGCTGTAATCTGATTTATTTAGATTATATTTAAAAGTATAAAAATGTATTATTTAATCCCTTAGTTTTATTTCATTTGTAAAAAAAATATATTTTTTTATGTCCTTATTTTATTTATACTTGATTTTTTTTGTCATTTTTCACAAAATTGATTATGTCATACACCCTAATTTTTGTGATCCCTTATTTTCATATCATCTTTTATAAAAATTAATAATTTTATATACAATAACATATAAAAATAAGGGATCACAAAAAATACGGGAAATGCTATAATATTATTTATAAAAGATGACATAAAACTAAGGAATCACAAAATAACAGGGTGCTAGCACTATAATTTTTATTAAAAATAACATAAAATTGGAGAATCATATAAAATAAGGAAATGACATAATAATTTTTTTTTAGAAATGACATAAAATTAAGGGAATACATAATACCTTTAAATATTTTTTTAACAAATCGGATTACCGCTAAAACGAGAAGCCATGGGTAGATTATAAGGTTAAACTAGTCACGTCAAGTTAACTGGTAATAAACTACCCGCATAGGAAATGTTTACTAGAAGAACTAGTCGTTGATCAAGATCTACTCGTAATAATTAATTGAGCTTTCAAACTAACCGGTCGAGTTAGTTTCTCGTAAAACTGATGTGCTAAAAGTAGTCAAATAATTATTAACTAAAATTATACTAATCTAGACACTAAGTAATACTCTAGACCCTTAAACTTAACTTAAACTACTAACCGGCAAGTGAACCGATCGACTCTAGTACAGCTAAGTAAGTCTGGATATCGAACCCACGAGACTCTTTAAATTACGAAACTAGCAAATTAGAATCAACTACAAGACACGGCTATTTATTAATAATATTTGAGGGGGATTTAATACTAATAATTAACTAATAATGACTTAACTATTAAACTAATAATTAAACTATTAAAACCCTAAACCTAATTAATATAATAATAATAAAACATAATCATTACCTTAAACTTAATTAATTAATTAATAAACCTTTAACCTAATTATTTTAACTAAAAAAACAATTAAACACTTAGATTAACTCAGATGACAAAGATAACTACCTAGGCCAGAATCCCCAAGGTTACGGTTATTAAATAAATAAAAAACTCACGTTATGGAACTGGGATCATAAAATAGACCCTTGACTAGAAAACCCGAACATGACCCTTGAACTTCAAGAAGAAGAAGACGCCTATAGATTTCTAACAAGTTTTAAGACTCACCAGTTTTAAATTAAACTTCCTTACGGTTATTTAATCACTTATGTCTAAGAATCTTTTATGACGAAAACCTACCTTACAGCTCAGAATTCAAAAGATAGCAAAGCAGACCCAATTAATTTAATAGACTAAGCTGACAATCAAACCTAGACGGACTCCTTACGAAGAACTAAATCTAGCAATCCTGACCAACAAAGATCTATCAACAGCCTATCACCTTACAGCTTTCTAGGCTGGCAGTTCACTTTTATCTATCTAATTGATTTTATTGTTTATATGATTTTTAATGCATATTAATCACAAACTAGTCAAGAACACATAGTAAATGACCTAACAAAACCCTATCCTATGAAACAATCAACAAGGGCAATGTGAAACAATAAATTCAAGTAAACAAAACCAAGCAATCATACGCATTAATTAAATCAAAACTCAACAGTTTACTTAGAACATAAAATCCATAACGAAACGAAATCCAAACAAAATCAAACCGAACTAAGGTTCCTCACGACCTAGGTAGTCTATGGAATTTAGCCTAGCATCTTAAAGTCTAAATCAAACAAACTAATAAAAACTGAAAACATGGTGAATTAATAAAGAACGAAAGATTAAAGGTGATAAAACCCGTATTCTTCGATCTTAAACGTCTAGCTCTTCACCGGATGTTCTCTTGCCTTCAAAATCACCACAAGACTCGTAAGATAGCTCCAAGAACTCCCAAAATCGGCTGGTGGCTTTCAGGTTATGTCAGGTTTAAGTTAAAGGTTTTTAAATACCCAAAACAAGGCCCAACTACACGCAAAAACGAAATAAAAACCCATTAGCTATCCCTAGGCGCCACGCGACGGGCCTTAGGCACCCCGGTCGCGCGGCGCGGCATGCTTTTCCATGGGGGCAGGTCGGTCTGACCGGTTCTCTGTTCTGACTTCTTCCTGACGCGTTACGGATCTCTGTTTCGGCTCGTTTTAGCTCGTTTTTCGCCCTTTTTAATCACGACAAAAACCCGGAACCTACAAAACACAAAAACATTAGTAGTATACAAATCTTGACTAAAAACGAACAAAAACAATTAAAATATTAAATAAAATATACATGGGAAACATATATATTTAGCATTATATCAAATATTCCCACACTTATTATTTTTTCGTCCCTGAAAAAGTTTGATGCAGTTAGATCATAATAAAAAATTACAGTCTAACAAACATATAGGTTAATTTTTTAAAGCTCAGAATAACGCAAAAATTGCGATCATCGATATTGTTGTCCACTTAAACCCGTGCCTTAATCTTTACCGGGACAAATATGATCCGAAAATAATATTACTCGGTGGTTTACACAATTAAGACCCGCTTATTTTCAGCTTTTACCGGACCAGACCACCCCAACTTGACTTATACCTCAAAATTAGCAGATTTAAAAATTTTTGTTGCTCTATTTTTTTCATGAATACTTAAGACGATCAAGGGTATTGTTTATCCACGTAAGCTTAAGCATCAAAGTCTATCAAGCAGCCATTAGATATGATTATGTTTCAGTTAATTTATAGCTAGTGTTCCCCACAACATGACATACCCCCGTTATCAAGCAATACACCGAACCATTACCATTGGTGAGTATGCAAAATTTCATCTGTAGGGCTTATATGTGGCGTGTCCCTTGTGGTCCATTTCATAATGGGACGCGGGCAAGAGGACCCCACATGGCTAACAGCATGGATGATCAAGTCTGTAATGCATTGTACTTTTGTACTTTTTGTGATCATGTTTAAAGACATAAGTGGCAGAAAACTACGGGTTTGCTCTTTTTTAGCTTTATTTTAAATATTCACAACCCCATTTGGAATTGTGAATACCCAGATGAAAAGTCGGCATACAGACCCATAGTTTCGGGACCCGGGGCATCCCATCAATACAAGATTTAAGGTTATAAAACCATATGCCAATGATGTGTAAAACACTAAAGCTAGCAGTTTAAGATTTATATCACAGGCTACACGGCATACTCTAACGTTAAACCTACCCAAGCATCATATGATAACGTATTCAAATTTTTTAAACTTTTCAAACTTTTATAATATTTCCACTTTTTTCATACCAATAATTGAGGCTTGAGTGTGGCTGACCTTTCATTACTTATTTTCTACGGACAAAACGCTTTACCCACAAGAGATTTCCGACCCATTTTATCAAATTGCCCTTTCATTTTCAAGGCTGAGCCTACCGACACATCCCAAGTTAAGTATGTTTTCTTTTATTTATCTCATATTATTAGTAGTTTGAAAAACCAATTTCCGATAAGCATCAACATCTCCCACTTTCACGCAACAAAAACTAGACTCAAGGGACATTTTTAAAACTTTTTTCATTTTTTTTGACACTTTTTATTTTTTTTATTTTTCTATTTTTTTTAAACATAAGTTGAACACTTGTGTGCTCTCCTCACCGACCGCTCAACATGAAATAGTAACTCAATCTCTCTTTCTGAACGGACTCAGCCTCTCCTCTCGACAAACCTAAGTAACATCAAACATAAAATCTAAAAATAAAGGTTACTTATAAGTTTGAAATGTCTGCCAACTTCCAACCCGCCAACCCAACCAAAAAGTTTAAAATAATATCTCAGTACAGACCAAATAAAAACAAAAACATCATAAAAAAATAAAATAAAAACATCACAAAACATAAACTCCCATGCTAGCTCGTCAACTCTAACACAATCCTCGTCTTCTTCCTCCTCCGACTCCGACTCCGACTCCTGCTCAAGAATGTGGTATGGCACAACATTATCAAATTCCGGATGACCCGGCCCATAAAAAGGTACTCCATGACCATACCCCGAACCACCCGGGGCACCTGAGCCACTCGGACCCGCATCGTCCGGTTGTCGAAGAGAAGCAGGCAACCCAATCCTCAGTGCAGTCATCATATGCCTCATGTGCTCATCCTGTCTCCTCTGGTTCGCCTCTATCAACCTCTGTTGTTCTTGAATAATCTGCATAAATCCATCCCGCTATTCCGTCACATACCCCCTGATCTGATCAAAACCGGACTCCATCCGAGCAAATAACGAATCCAAAGTAATATCCTCGGGGCGAGGCTCTCTGACCGGGAACTGAACACCCGGTCTCTCTGATCTGTGAAGCGGCCTCTTGTGACATGACGGTAATCCAGCTCTTATAGCCGCAGCAGCAGCGGTCCTCGGCGGTGGATGAATCTGTGGGCCCATTTTAACCGACTCATTTAGATGAAAAACAAGTAAGTGAGAATGGTTAAATTATTTACTTAAAAGCTAACGGATAACCAATATTTGTAGGACATTTACTAGCTTATAAATCCGAAAACATTCATACTGACTCAACAAACATCACATCCTCCCCGCACTTTAATTGTCCCAATTAAACCCAAGTGCCAACAACCCGAAAAATTGAGTCGAAAACGAGCGAAAAACCACATTTTAGTAAAATAAATATTGCTTAAAACTTGTTTTCCGGCTCGTTTTTAACTACTAAAACAACAAAGTTCAACATCTCAAACCAAATTCCAACGCTAGATACACTCGTTTTAAACCTAAACCGACCTAACCGCAACCGCAAAAAATAAAGTGTCAAACTATTCCAAACCAACCAACCGCACCCAAAAACTCAACGAAACTGCCAGCCCATACCAAACCGCACCCAACAACGAACCTAAACAACTAACTTGAACAAAACCCGACAACAAAGTTTGTAAAACCTAAGCTAAAACTAACATTTTAGTGTACAAAAATTACAAAATTACAAGAAATCATACCTTGTAGAAGTGTAAACCTGGATGAACTTGCAAAAAGTTAAGAAAAAAAAGTGTGTGCAAGTGAGAGATTTAGTGAGTATTGGTTAATATTAATGGTGGGTTTTGGTATTAGGATGATAAGGAAGTGATTTAGAGGTTAAATTTGTTTAATAATATGGTGAAAAAATTGTGAATATGGTGAAGATGGGGAGGGTGGATCGGCTAGGGTTAGGAAGGGGGAAGAAGGATTTTGAAAATTATGAAGGAAATATGATATAGTTTGGTTAAAATTTCAAAAAAAATCGTGATATGGGCTGCAGGCCGGTCGCGCCACGCGACCGGGATGGGATTGGGCGGCCGCCGCGGCCGCCCGTGTCTTCGTCTGTTTGGCTTGGCGCAGCGCAGAGGGAAAGAAAAAACCCGTCGCGCGTGCGACGGGCACTGTTAACAGAAAGTTACGAGGTTTTTTGAAGCATATTTCGCCTTAGAAAAAAATTTAGAAAATTACCAACTCTTTTTTATGTCCATTTTATGTTATTTTGACGTGTAAAACTTACCTGGCATCATTCAAATCCTCGTAAAACCTCTCATTTTGTTAGTGATAATTTCTTGCAATGACTTGACGACGCAAAAACTACAAAAAAAACTAAAGTTAGTAACCCGACGAAACGAAAATAAAGTAAAAGAATTATACAAACTCTACACTTGAGTTTTCACTCAAGAACCCGTTTTGATGATTTAGTTCGATGGATCGAGGGGAGTTTTTTTATTAAATTCGGTTATAATTCGGATCTGTAAGAATCTAAAGGAATCTAGGGTAACTCACTCCCGTGCAATCACTACCCAAACCCACAAAGACCAAAACAGGCGACACTTAATTACCTCCCGGTATCTCAAGTGACAAAATATAATGTATCTCTAAACTCTAAATTACCGCTTCTATGGAATACGTTAACAATATACCATAAACTAGTTACAAACACACAGTAAGTAACCTAATATGCATCCATACATGAAAGACGTTCACAAAGATGCATATGGAACAATAATTTATAATAATTTAATATCAAATACGCATATGCATCACAACAAAATAAAATAAAAACTTTACCAAAACATGAACCAATCAATAATAATCCAAGACAAAAGTAAAACGAGTTTAAAAAGTTTTCATCCAAACCCAGGCAGTACAAAGTTTAGCCAATCATAACAATGAACGAAACAGATATAAAATAAGTATTATGATTCATCGAATAATATATAAATAAGACCTGCTAGCTTACTTCTTCAATTCTTGTCGGGCTCCCGAACACAACGCCCCAAGCTGGGGTGCCCCCTCTGACTTTCGTCTACCAAAAACCCCCTCTCTTTCTTTTCAAGCCATCAAGGAATATATATATTATTTACTTTTCATATCATTCCACCGACTTCCTTTCTTTTCTTTTTAAAACGTGTGCCCCATAATTAGCCTGCCCAAAGGAATATGCATAGGCCTTGTCTCGTTTATTTCCTGAGAACTTTACAAATATATAACTTAATAAGTGTCTCTTTTAATTCTCAAACCTAATAAATATATATATATTTTACGTACAAGGTTGAACTCCATGAAAATAACCCTTTTAAAAAGAAACTAACACGTATCCCTAGTAAATTTATGTGTGCAAACTGATGCATCCATATTTTACTTTCTTATGTAAACAAAAATTTATTTTATTATTATTATTAGTAATAGATAAATATGTTCGACTATTTAATTGTTAGTCTCAAACTTAGTATAAATACTTCATTTTAGTTCGTTGTTTCTTTAAAACTTTTATAATTCAAATATGAGTCAAACAGAAATATATTCAATAAAAACCTGACTCAAAATACTTTAAAAAATATGGGAAATATTAATATAATATTATGTATCTTTTAGGCCACATCAAATATCCCCACACTTAAATATTTTTCGTCCCTGAAAAAGTATTTTGCAATGGAATCAAAATTTAAGACTAGTTTTCAAAACATATAGGTTATCTATTAAGCACAAATAAACGCAAAAACCGCGATTGCCGATATTGTTGTCCACTTAAACCCAGCCACCAGCCTATCAAATCCCCAATTGCATTAAACGTTTTAAGTTCAAAAACCACGGTTACACCTACCCCATCTCAGAGAAAGAGAGCTAGAAAAACTAGAGTCAAAGCATACTGGTTTGACAAATCACCATAAGCCAAGGACTCGTTGATGGTACTAAGTAGATGCACTCGGTAAAATTTGATGGATGAATGGTCATGTGGAGGTCGTACGAGAATACCCTAAATATTATTGGACTTTGTCCTATATATTCCCTAAAAAAATATTTATTGACTAAGAACCTTCGAGCCCCAATAGTGTATCCTCGGAGTCACTATCCCCTTGGTAACACGTAAGCTCTAAGTCTCGTCTATTATGTGCAACTTTGGCCTCTTTTTCTATTTTTAAGAATGCTTCTTTGGAATTTTTCATTATTAACCTTCTCATTATCATTTTCTTTTCGGACCAACTTCTCGAAATACACTTTAAAAACATACTCTCTTTTTCGTTTTTTTTTCTTTTTTTTTCAATTTTTTTTTTCTTTTTTTTCAATTTTTTTTTCTTTTTTTTCTCTGTCACCCTAAATTATATAAATATTTCTAAGCTCGTATAAAGAGTGGACATATGGTGATGTGATGATTTGAGTGCATCTAAGTCTTAACATCTCAAAGTTTTTAGAATATGGTAATCCGCCCTAAGCATCGAAATTCGGTTTCACCGTTTTTCAAATTATTAAATATATAAAATTTGCTAAGGTGGACTATCAAAGCTAGTTGGGCCTACCGACACATCCCAAGCTTAGTGCATTATCTTTTATTTAATCTCATATACAATAGTAGTTTTAAAAACCAATCTCAAATTTTTCTATCATTTTCCATTATTTGCAAAAATTTTCGTTAAATATTCGGGACAATTTTTTGAATCTTTTATTAAACTTTTTTTTTAACTTTTTATTATTTTTTTATATTTTTTTTAAGACAAAAACATCAGTTTCCCATCCCCACACTTAAATGTAACATTGTCCTCAATGAGACAGGAAAAAGATAAAAATTAAAGACATTCAAATATAAGTAAAGTGGAACAGACTCCCCTGGTAAATACGACGATATTGCCTTGCGAGTCTTGTTCCCATATCCTCCAATTCGAACGAAAGCCTCATACTCCAGTGCTCTCAACCAAGCTGTCACTTACGAACGAAAGCGGCAATCTATAAGCAAATAGTCTCCCTACACTTGAATCAAACCATGTATCATCAATCATCCAATAGCATCTCTGAAGCAACCTGAAAGCAAACCAAGAAACAGCCAGCACAAGAAAGCAAGAGACCCAAAAAATAAAAGTAAAAACCAAAACATACTACCAGATTGCCTCCCGGGAAGCGCTAAGTTTACAGAAGAGTCTTCAGCCAGACTCGCTCCCGAAATTTCAATCAGGAGGCTTTTCTTTTATCCAACCCTGGTCTAACCCATTTAATTCCACCCGTCCAACATATTTAAACAAATAGCACATAGTGAAACTAAAAAGCATTTTAAAACATTCAAACAGGTCGGACCACCAATACTTAAACTTACCCGGACCAAACCTAATACGTGACATATAATGAGAAAAATGGGTATTTTTGCATTTTAGTGTTGTCATATAACTCTTAATGTACCATTTTTGAACCCTCAAAACATGCTGATCCAAGCATTTCCGCTTCCTCTTCTGTGGCTTTGTCGATTTCGATGGCGATCCACTGTCTAGTTCCTCCAAAGACATGCTAACCTTCCTATGATTTGGCGACTCAACCACCACCATATTATGATCCTCTTCCGTTGCCACTTCCTTTTCTTCTTCCGGTGACGTTTTGATCTCCATTGTTGGCTTCCCCATGATTAGTGTTTCTAAATATATAAGATCGCCAACAGGGTCAAATTCTGCATGTTCGTCAAAAACTGGTAAACCCACCAATTCATCACCAAACTCATCCTCCCAAGATGGTACATGCTCCTTCTCTTCGTCATATTCCATCTGATCAAGTGGCTCCTCAACGGCATCTTCTCTCAACTCCGTGTAACCAGGTAGCTCCAACTCCATCTCTTCTATCACGCCCACATCATCATTATTCCAGAAGTCATCATCTGTTTAATAAAAGGCTTCCTGCACCTTGTTAGAAAAACTCTCATTTTGAATTCTAGCACTTATCTCGTCTAACCTAGCTTCGATTTCCTCTATCTTACGGAGTCATTCTCTTTCGATCAACTTATCAAGCCTGACTTCCAATTCCTTAATCTTTTGGAATCTTTCACGTTCCTCTTGTTCGGCTCTTTCCAACATCATCTCTTTCCAACATCTCCTACATAAAATACTCCTAAACTCACTCGATCTATTAAAGATATTAACTTGACTCGATAAAATAAAACACAAACTAAATTATCCTAAACACGACTAGACGCGCTAAATCTATGACACGGACTCACAAGACACGCCACAACTCAAGACACAAAAGAACAATTAATCAATTAAGTTCAATCAACGCTAGTTTCGCAATCGCTTAAGTATCCCCGGCAACGGCGCCAAAAACTTGATGTGCAAAACAGTCTATTAATAATATAACCTAGCCTAGACACTCTAGTTTTAAATTTATAAACCTAGACTCTCCTAATGCTAGACCACTAGACAGGCAAGTGTATCTATTGACTGTAGTAAAGCATAATGAAGTCCGGATGTCGAACCTAAAGGACACTAGCGACACCTGAACTAAACTCTGACCAATAACTTAAATAAATAGATTTAATTGATTCTTGTGTTTTTTTAATTATTAACTATAAACTAAAAAAAATGCTTAAAGTAAAACTGACACTAGAATTAGACAAGAAAAAATAAGAGTGAAACTCAAATATGGGGAACAACTACCTAGGTAAGGAATCCTACTAGTCAACTCGTAAACTCTCGGAATTGGATTTATGATCGGTAACCGTTCTAAAAAAATATGAAACTTAAGGAATAATTAAAGTACGCTAGATCACCTCCCGGTCTCACCAACAATACCTAAGAACCCTAAATATCATGTAAAGCTCAACGGTTAATGGTTCGGTTCACCTCCCGGTCTCACCATACCTAACTATGTTAAGGTACCCAAAGATTAAATCACCTCCGGTCTCTCTAATCACAAAACACCCTAAGGCGTAAAGGGGTATTTTTATTAAATTCGGTTATAATTCGGATTTGTAAGAATCTAAAGGAATCTAGGGTAACTCACTCCCGTGCAATCACTACCCAAACCCGCAAAAGACAAAAACAGGCTACACTACCTCCCAGTCTCTCAAGTGACAGAATATAAGGTATCTCTAAACTCTCAATTACCGCTCCTATGGAATACGTTAACAATATACCATAAACTAGTTACAAACACACATTAAGTAACCTAATATGCATCCATACATGAAAGACGTTCACAAAGACGCATATGGAACAATAATTGATAATAATTTAATACCAAATACGCATATGCACCACAACCAAATAAAATAAAAACTTTACCAAAACATGAACCAATCAATAATAATCCAAGACCAAAAGTAAAACGAGTTTAAAAAATATTCATCCAAACCCAGGCAGTACAAAAGTTTAGCCAATCATAACAATGAACGAAACAGATATAAAATAAGTATTATGATTCATCGAAGAATATATAAATAAGACCTGCTAGCTTGCTTCTTCAATTCTTGTCGGGCTCCCGAACACAATCGCCCCAAGCAGGGGTGCCCCCTCTTTTCATCTGCCAAAAACCCCCTCTCTCTCTTTCTTTTCAAGCCATCAAGGAATATATATATTATTCTACTTCTCATATCATTCCACCGACTTTCTTTCTTTTCTTTTTAAAACTTGTGGCCCATAATTAACCTGCCCAAAGTAATATGCATAGGCCTTGTCCCTTTTGTTTCCTTACAACTTTACAAATATATAACTTAATAAGTGTCTCTTTTAATTCTCAAACCTAATAAATATATATAATATATATTTTACGTACAAGGTTGAACTCCATGACAATAACCCATTTAAAAAGAAAACTAACACTTAAATCCCTAGTAAATTTATGTGTGCAAACTGATGCATCCATATTTTACTTTCTTTCTTTTTTCTTATTTAAACAAAACTTTATTTTATTATTATTATTAGTAATAGATAAATATGTTCGATTATTTAATTGTTAGTCTCAAACTTAGTATAAATACTTCATTTTAGTTCGTTGTTTCTTTAAAACCTTTATAATTCAAATATGAATCAAACAGAAATATATTCAATAAAAACCTGACTCAAAATACTTAAAAAACATAGGAAATATTAATATATTATTATGTATCTTTTAGACCACATCAATAACAAAACTAAATAACACAATTATAAACTCGAGCCTCTACACTAGGTCACATCAGCAAACACCATAGCGTTCGACTTAGTTAAGTACCCGTAAGTATACACATGGTCGTGCTTCCTATAGGAAAGCGTCCTACGACCAAGCGTGTTGCGATGTGCCCACCGCGTACTAAAATATATGTAAGGATCCAGACACACATATACTACAGTCTGAGGGCTAGGCTTATACCCATATTTATAACGGTTTTAGGAATACGTAGTTCCTTGTAAACAATTTTCATATAACATGTTTGACTCATTTGAAAACAAGTTTATAAAAGTTTGGGGGCGTATTCACCTTATCGCTTTGGGATCGGCTTCAAACACCGTCTGAGGGTCTTTCCCTTGCTATCTCGCACCTATTGTACGAGTATAACCATTTGTTAGTCGGATATACAATCCGGCTTAAGACCTTTAGTCTTATTTTATAAACTTTACCTTGATGAACCTTTAGTTCATAAATCTCTTTTACTTAAAAACCCTTAGTTTAAAAGTAATTAATAAACCTTTAGTTTATTTTAAAAACCCGATGTTTCTTCTTCTCCAAGAAACGTGTTCTTTTCTTTTATTATTTAAGAATACTCATTATTACTTAAATAATATTTTCATAACAAAGAATATACATATATACTTACACACAAATATACATATTTACAATCTAATCTTTTATTCTTTTCTTTGTTATGTTTATTTATCTTTTATCAAGGTATCGAGTATAACCTCGACTTAAGGCTTAAGCCTTTAATATAATATTATATTATATTCATTTGTCGTTACGCCTAACCTTGTTGGCGTTTTGGAAACCCTAGGAACTCGAGCAGCACTCCAACGCCGCTTCAGTTTCTTGATCAACTTTGGTACACCTTTCTTGGCACGCCAACGATAATATCAATCTTTAACACTCGTTGGTACGCTTCTCGAGACTCATCATCAAGATAAAAAACGCCTTCTTGGTTGTATGTGGGTGGAGGGTGGCACGGAGTTCGAGGAAACGTCGGCACATAAAACGAGGAAATCTGGTACGGAAAACAAGAGGTTATGACACGAATTTCGTGGTATGATAATATGGCTAGAGAGATGTTAGAGAGAGAGAGAGAGCTGAGTTGTGAGGTGTGAAAAATGAAATCCCGGAGGTTGCTATTTATAGACAAAGTTTTGGATCCCATCGCGGTACGCGATGGGTTCTTGGGCTTACCTATCGCGTAGCGCGATATAGGCCTGATGAATCACCAACTAGACCTGCCACGTGACGACACGTGGCGGCGGATGATGCCACCATGCGCCACGTGGCGCACGTGTCACAACTTGTCAGACCACGTCATCATGACACGCGATGACGTTAGTTCAACAGCGATCACGTATCGCTGTAGACTCCTCCAGAAGTTTTGACCAAGCCCCATCGCGATACGCGATGGGCTTGTCTTTTGTCCCATCGCATATCGCGAGAGGACAAGAAAACAGAATTTTCATTTTTAACCTTGGAGTTTGGAATTTGGCAGAATTGATCCCTAGACTTTGAAAACTTGTCTTTTTGGTTCAAAATTTCCGTGATGTTACATCCTCCCCACCTTGAAATAAATCTCGTCCTCGAGATTGCTTCACCAAAAATAAGTGGGGGTATTTCTTTCTCATTTACGATTCTAATTCCCATGCATACTCGGGCCCTCTTCGCGAGTCCCATTTTACTTTCACAATTTTCAGTGTTCGTCTTTTAAGTTTCTTTAATTTCGAATCTTCGATTTGAATCGGTTTTTCAACAAATTTTAAATTTTCATTTATTTCAACATCTTTTAACGACATCGAAAGAGATTCGTCGGTCAAGCATTTTCACAGATTTGAAACATGAAAAACGTCGTGTATCCCTTGCATTTCCTCGAGCAGTCGCAAACGGTATGCAACAGTGCCGATTCGTTCAAGTACCTTGAAGGGTCCAATGAATCGAGGAGTTAACTTTCCTTTCTTACTGAAGCGAACGACGCCTTTCCAGGGCGAAACTTTTAATAACACTTTGTCACCAACATTAAACTCTAAAGGCTTACAACGGACATCGGCATAACTCTTTCGGCGATCACGTGCCGTCTTAAGTCGTTCTCGGATTTGGAGAATCTTGTCGGTGGTTTCTTGGACTATCTCGGGTCCAGACAATTGATTATCTCTGGTTTCAGACCAGCACACGGGCGTCCTACATTTTCGACCATATAACGCCTCGAATGGTGCGGCTTGAATATTCGTGTGATAACTATTGTTATACGAAAATTCCATTAGCGGGAAGTGGTAATCCCAACTTCCACCTAAGTCAATCACACAAGCTCGAAGCATGTCTTCCAACATTTGTATTGTCCTTTCGCTTTGCCCATCAGTTTGCGGATGATAGGCGGTGCTAAGGTTAAGTTTTGTACCGAGTGCTTGTTGGAAGCTTTTCCAGAAATGAGAAGTAAAACGACTGTCTCGATCAGAAATTATAGACAGCGGTACTCCATGCAAAGCAACGATGTTGTTCACAATCACCCATATAGCATTATGTTGTCAAGTCGTCTTCGGGAGTTTGGTAATGAAATCCATAGTGATTAACTCCCACTTCCATATGGGAAGTTCGGGTTGCTGAAGCAATCCCGAAGGCCTTTGGTGTTCAGCCTTGACTTTCAAACATATCAAACATTTCGCAACATGTGAAGCGACATCCCTTTTCATCCCATTCCACCATTAGTTTGGATTGAGGTTTTGATACATTTTGTCACTACCGGGGTGCATCATGTACTTGGACTTATGGGCTTCGCTCAAGATTTTCTCACGCAAGCCTCCAACGATTGGTACCCAAATCCTAGTACCGAGTCTAAGGATACCATCATCACCTTTGACTAGAGAGTCAATGGTGCCGTTACGTTTTTCGTCGGAGATTTGATTTTCATAGATCGCTTGAGTTTGAGCCGATTTGATTTGTTCAAAGAGATCAACTTGGAGTTCTAAACGCAACGCTCAAACTCTTTTAGGCTTTTCATGTTCCTTGCGACTTAAGGCATCAGCCACAACGTTAGCTTTGCCTTCATGGTAAACAATCTCGCAGTCGTAATCATTAAGAGTTTCCATCCATCAACGTTGACGCATATTAAGCTCTTTTTGATCTAAAATGTGTTCCAAGCTTTTATGATCAGTGTACACGGTAAATGTTACTCCATAGAGATAGTGCCTCCATATCTTAAGCGCAAATATTATGGCGCCTAACTCTAGATCGTGAGTCGTATAATTATTTTCGTGTACTTTAAGTTGACAAGAGGCGTAAGCGATTACTTTCTTACGTTGCATTAGTACACATCCCAAGCCGGAGTGAGATGCGTCACTAAATACCACAAAGTCCTCAGTACCATCTGGCAAGGCCAGTATAGGTGCTTGAGTGAGCTTTTGTTTGAGTATATCGAACGCCTCTTGTTTCTTTGTTCCCCATTCGTATTTGATGTTTTTGCGAGTTAAGGAAGTTAGGGGAACAACGATTCGGGAAAAGTTTTCAATGAATCTACGGTAATATCCGGCCAAACCTAAGAAACTTCGAATCTTGGTTGGCGACTTTGGGACCTCCCACTTAGAGATAGCCTCAATTTTTGCGGGGTCCACTTGAATACCGTTAGCGTTGATGATATGACCCAGAAATTGCACCTCGTGCAACCAGAACTCGCATTTTGAGAACTTGGCGTACAACTTCTCGGTTTTAAGAATTTCAAGTAATGTTCGAAGATGAACTTCATGATCAGCCTTCGACTTAGAATAAATAAGTATGTCGTCGATGAATACGATAACAAATTTATCCAAGTAAGGCTTGCAAATACGATTCATCATGTCCATGAACGCAGATGGCGCATTAGTAAGTCCAAATGGCATGCGTGAACTCATAATGTCCATACCTTGTTCGAAAAGCAGTCTTTGGGATATCTTCGGATTGAACTTTGAGTTGGTGATAGCCGGAACGAAGACCAATTTTAAAAAAGAAGCTAGCACCTTAAAGTTGGTCAAAAAGATCATCGATTCGAGAGAGTGGATAACGATTTTTGATTGTGACTTTGTTTAATGCACGATAATCGATACACATACGCATAGATCCGTCCTTTTTCTTGACGAATAGAATTGACGCTCCCCAAGGTGACGAACTCGGTCGAATGAAGCCTTTCTCCAAAAGCTCATCAAGTTGTTTCTTTAATTCCTTCATCTAGGTTGGCGCTAAGCGATACAGAGCTTTGTGAATTGGAGCAGTACCGGGAATGAGATCAATTCTAAACTCTAGTTCGTGATCGGGAGGAATTCCGGGAAGTTCATCAGGAAAGACAACGGAAAAGTCGGAGACTATAGGTATGTCCTTTATCTCCTTTGGCTTTGATTCTTCAGTGACGTAGGCCATGAATGCTAAGCATCCTTGGTTTAAACATAGCCCTAATCATGGAAATTATGCTAACTTGGCCAGCGTCTTTGTCCCCTTCAATTCGAATCGTTCGTTTATCGGGGGCTTGAAGTTCAACAGTTTTGCTATTGCAGATGATACGAGCATGGTTATCGGATAACCAATCCATACCAAGTACAATATCAAAACCAGTGAGTGCCATGGGTAAAGTTGAATAGGCAGAATATAACCAGCTAAGTGACTATTTACGTTTTCAAGGGCTTCGGAGATTTTAACGATTTCGCCACTAGCAGTCTCGACGCTTAGAGTTTATTTAATTTTGTTAAAGGTTCATTTAATAGACTACAAAAACTATAATATATAAAACTTAAATTGGCACCCGAATCGAATAAAACTCTAGCATAGATGTCGTTGACTAGAAACGTACCGGTAATGGTTTCCGGCATGTCAGCGGCTTTCTTTGTGTCGAGTACAAAGACTCGACAATTTCCCTTTTTGTTCTGCCACTTCCACCCGCACCACCTGTCGCGGGTTTGTTCTTTGGGAATTCGAAACTCAAGTGCCCTATCTCTTTACAGTTGTAGCACGTCATCTTTATCTTCCAGCAATCAGTAGCCGCATGAACCGTACGGTTGCATGACTCACAAACTTTAGGAGGCGGAGCGAAGTTGCATCGACCCTTATGGTACCTCCTACATGTCTTGCATGGCGTAGCATTTGAATTGAATCGATTTTGGTTTACGCCTTTGCCTTTGAAGTTGGCGCCTCCACTTGTTCTCCCTTGAGTTGTTGTTGTTGAAACTTTATTGTCCTCTTCCTTATTGCGGATCATACCGCCCATTAGATAACCGGCTAGCTCCACTGCGAAGTCGGCGGTTTGTGGTAAGTGTGACCTTACCATGTCGCGGATTTCCCGAGACAGTCCCCAAATGTATCGGGTAACTTTGCTGGTATTCAGGATTCACCAGCTGGGAAACCAGGCGACAATATTCATGAAACTTGGTGTTATGTTCACGAAGGTTCGTCCCCACGACCTTAAGATTGAGAAATTTTTTTTGGATTTGGTCGGTCTCATGCATGGGACAAAACTTCCCATTAATATCGCCTTGAATTCTTCCCAGGTCAAACTATACATCTCATCTCTACCCTTGCTCATCATCATCGTATTCCACCACTCAAGTGCTTCTCCCTAGAACATAAGGGCAGAATATTGAATCTTCTCCTCATCGGAGCACTTGCTTGTTATCACGATTGTTTCCATTTCCTCAAGCCACCTCACGGTTGTGATGGCTCCTTTATCACCATGAAACTCCTTCAGACCATAGTATTTGAAGTCTTTGAATGAACACCCACCAATCTTGAGTTTCTTAAACTTTTGTCCAACACTTCCATCAGCATTCAACTCATGAACGCTTTCCTCGACACGAGATGGGTTCGGACGGGATTTTTGAGAGGGGTTAATGGATCGAGAACGTTTGGTTTGTCTAGATTGAGATCTAGCTTCGGATTCTTCTCTAACCGCTTTCTTAAACATCTTTTGAATTTGGCTCATATACTTATCGGGAATAGGTTCTTCTTGTTCCTTTTCGGGGCCTTTCCCCTTTTATTTTATTTCTTTTTCTTTTCGAGCATTCTCGTTGTTATTACTTTGTTCAGACATTTTTCTTTTATTTATGTCTTTAACTGAAATCTAACAAATTTCTTATATTAAACATATTTCTTATTTCACACATACACACACACACACACATATATATATATATCACAAAAGGATATATATATTTATTTTACATACACACACACATATATATATATATATATCATTTGACTGATATATATATATATATATATATATATATATATATATATATATATATATATTGTTAAGCCTATCAGTACATAAGAACGTTTCAACCGTTCTTTATTCAACATATAACACATACTTTTACATTATACACACAACTTCATCCTTCTCACCATCTTCAATCTTTCAAAAATCTCTTCACCCCCTTTTGTTAATTTGTTGCACTTTCGGAGAAGTGTCTTTCCTATTTTCTTCTTCTTCTCTCCTTCAATAGCCATCTTCTTCCTCCAATCATCTGTTTTGTGCAGAGCACGGTCCAAGTGTTCTTCATACGACTGTGGAATTTTGTTGGGGTATCCATATTGTGGAGTTGGGTCGCGGTAACCGAATGTCACCATCTCATAGTGATTCCCTGGTTCTGTATACGGAGCGTAAGTCATGTCGGATGAAAGGTTGAAGAAAGTTTTAGCAGCTTGGTTTTGCTCACGAATCTCATTAGCTTGTTCTTCTTCTGTTGGGATCACGCCTTGGAACGGCGAAAAACTTGATGAAGCTTGGTTCTTTAGTTT